>NW_022639849.1:0-199 GCF_010583005.1 Odontomachus brunneus | reverse complement strand
GGAGAAGTCTACGCGGAGGTCGACTTTACGAATCCAATAAGTCGACGGAGCGGTAATCAAGGATGTAGACTTTACGAATCCAATAAGTCTACGCCGATGTCGACTTTGCGAACCCAATAAGTCGACGGAGCGGTATCAAGGAATGTCGAGTTTACGAATCCAACAAGTCGACGGAGCGGTGACGAGGAAGGTCTAGGAT
>NW_022639848.1:75843-76895 GCF_010583005.1 Odontomachus brunneus | reverse complement strand
GAATTTATCTTGGGAACATTAGCGTTTAAAGCTAGATTCTTGGTGCTTTAATAAAGTTTGATAATAAGAGTTTTCCCGGGGTGATGTAGTCTCGTTTCCTTGTTTAAGTCAAAGGTTATGTCACAGTTTTGTCTAGGGAAACTGGTGAATGATGAATCTGAAAACGGAGCAATATGCAACTTGACATACTGATTAGGTTTAATATTTTTTATATTCTCCGGACTGTTGGGCTGTAAAAAATTATTACAGTTAGGTGAAATTTGGAGATCAACAACTGGTGCATCATTTATTCTTTCGGCAAGATTTATATTACCTTTGACATCGCGAATTTCATTTTCCTTGTCCCTTTTTATTTGATGTGTCTCATTATTCTCGTACGAGGACTTACATATTGTAAGTCGCAAACCAGCGGCGACGGGCCGGGGAGGCGTCCCCCGATCCGTCCGGAGTCGGAAGGCGCTCCTGAACGAGCTGTTCGGGAGCGACTCGTCGGGGAGCAGCCGCGAAACATCTCCAACAACGAGGCCACGAGATGGACCAGGGCCCCCTAGACCTTCTCCCCCCACCAGCAAGGGGGGAAGCCCGGAACCCCGGGTCCTCGACGAGAGGTGACCCTACCAGACGGTACCCGGGTGACGGTACCTCGCGCCGCCACCTTTGGCCAGCGGGCCTACCGGGTCCACGCCGGCAGCACCTGGTGGATCCTCCATTTCAAGGAAGAAGCTCTTGTCCGGGCACGACGAGCCGGGCCAAATACTAGCGAGGGGGTGATGTAACGAAGCGTTCCCACCTCGTTCCTATTTAATTATATAATCCTCAAGTTCTAGTCCGTTTCCTTTCGTTGTTCTCGACCGTTGTCAAAGTTAAAATAAATTTATATTACGTTCTCCCTGCTGTGCTTAATTTCGCTGCCCGACACCCGTTAGACGACCAGCACGCCGGGAGCCCGATAGTCCTCCCGGTCGCCGCTACGCGGCGCGAACGCGAGGTTGAGGCAGCACTCGCAGGTAAATTTCCGCGGCCGCCTCTATAAAAGGGGGGCTCGCGGAACC
>NW_022639848.1:72447-72756 GCF_010583005.1 Odontomachus brunneus | reverse complement strand
TCTGATCGTTGACTCGTAACTCGACTTGCTAGTACGATCGAGACCTTACGTCGTGTTGCGTTCTCTACCAGGACGTAACATCCAGACGTAACATAAAATTTTGGGGGCTCGTCCGGGATGAATAGAGCGATATTTGAGATAAGGGGATGAATACGCGATCTAATTCCGACAAAACCGAAGTGGAAAAAATTTATCGCGAGGCTCTGAATCCTACACCACTTCGCCGACCACTCGACAAACAATTACCTCATCCCTCACATACTTCTACTCCATTTATACCACGTGAGCAACAACCCACGACACCGACTG
>NW_022639848.1:71475-72197 GCF_010583005.1 Odontomachus brunneus | reverse complement strand
AAAATAGTTTTCAGGTTGAACCGACGCAATACGTGTCGGTTGATAAGTCTTTTTATTCCTTCCGGTTAGCTGTTACTGAGAGTACTGTAGAGACCATCGATAAAGAACCTGCGGAAATTTTTAACTTAGAACCGAACATTGTAACGAAAGAACCTGATATTGAGGCTGTTAGATCCATAAAGACTGTTGGTGAAAATATGAATTCTAACAATTCGTTTGCCACGTTACGCTACGCCGTAGAAGCCGTTCCTTTCTTTGATGGTCAGAACATACCATTAGAATATTTTATAGAAGGATGCGAGCTGGCGAAATCTATGCTGCCAGCCGATAGCGAGACTTACTTGACTAAAATTATTCATACGCGATTAACTGGTGAAGCCCGACGTTCTGTGCAGGGTCAAGATTTTTCGCGAATTAACCAACTAACGGCGTATCTAAAAAATGTTTTTGGGCCCACTAAAAGCTTATACGAATTACAAGCTGAACTAGGACGAGTGTACCAATTAGCGGGCGAACAAATAGTATCTTATGCCAACCGTGTAAAAGCAATAGGGAAACGCATCCTAGAAGCCTACCGCACTACCGTTAACGGACCTATAGGTGAAGCAGCCAGAATATCATTAGAAAAAGAAATGTGTCACAGTTTTATTAGAGGATTAATACCGGAGATAGAACAAAGAATCTCCCGAGACTTAAACGTAGCGGGCACGGTAAACGAAGCA
>NW_022639848.1:67102-69571 GCF_010583005.1 Odontomachus brunneus | reverse complement strand
ATATACGCGAGCCCAGCTCGCCTTCACGTCCGCACAGGACTTAGTCGCTGCCCGGGACGCAGCATATATACGCGAGCCGTGCTCGCCATCACGCCCGCACGGGACTTAGACGCTGCCCGCGACGCAGCATATACAAAACACGGAGCCAAAGACTCCCGTCGCCGAATAACGTCGCAAATCATTTGCACCCCACGTCATCTTACGGGGCCGCTGGATAGCGGACTGCTAGCGACGAAGACCGCGGTCTCCACACGGCGAGCGGACATCAATCCGCATCCCGCATAACGAACCGGCCGCTCTCCACCCTCGGGCCGTTCGAAACACATACTATTGAAAAGATTACAGAAAAGGAAAACAAGAATCGAAAAGAAATGTGGCGCTGGTGGAGGTGCCGGTGGCGTGGTAGGGGGGGGGGGCAGCGGTCCCCACCCCGGCGAGGTTGGACCGGGCGGCTGGTGGTGCCTGGCGCACTGGCGGTGGCAGTAAAATTACCCTACGGGTCGGTGTCTCCTCCTTGACGATTCTTGGACCCGGGTGAGCACCGGTTGGCGGTGTGGCCGGCGGTCGTTTGCCGATGGCCTGGCTTACGGGCCGGACGGACGGTCGGCCCCTGGGGCGCCCGGTGGGTGGCGGAGGGGCGTACCCGGCTAAGGCCAACAGCTTCCGCTCGCCGGCGTCGCGGGATCTCTGTATAGAGGTCCCTACTCGGGGCACTGGTCGCCGTGAGGGCGCGTCTATCGGCGGCTTCCCGGCCGGGGGGGCTGCCCGCGCCCCGTTCCCGGTTAGCAGGCGCTGCCAGGTGGCGCTTGCCTCTTCGGGCGTCATCGGCCGGATCAACACTTGCAGGGCTTGTTCGTCGTCGGTCATTGCGTCGGAGCGTGTTCGACAGTCTCTCGCTCCGTGGGGTCGTTGGCCTTATATATCCTCGGCTCTCGAAATTTACCTGCGAGTATGTGCCCGACGAGCGCCGCCTAGCGGCGCGCGGCGGACCTACTGGTCGGAGCGCGGCGCGCTCAGGGCCGGCTCGCGGAATCCCCGGACCCTGGGATTTGTCGCTACTTTGTTCATCGCGGCCGGCGGGTTTCATGTCCCGCACGTGAATTCCCCGGTACCAGTGTCCTTGTTTATGCCGAAGGTCGGCTATGACCGGGGAGATGATGCGGCGCACCTCCATGGGACCCGTATATCTGGGTGCAAGCTTCGCGTTGAAGGCCCGTTTCTTGTCGGACAAGGGGTGGTCGCGTTTCCACACCTGATCCCCTACCTGGGGGCGCCAGGCTCGGTGCCGCAGGTTGTAGTGGTGTTCCTGGTGCTGAAAGGCCCATGCTAGATTGATGCGGACAAGCTCGTAGGCTTCGCTCAGTTGCCGCTGAATCGTACTTGGCAGCCCCACAGGTGCTAGTCGGCCGCATTCCATGGAGTACGGTCCGGCCAGCTCTCGTCCATGGTTCAGGTAGGCCGGTGTATATCCGGTTGCCTCGTTTCGGGCAGTGTTGAACGCATACTGGAGAGCGGGGAGGTGTTCATCCCACCGCCGGTGGTTTCGTTGCACGTATTGAGCTATCATTGTCTTCACGGTGCGATTGGCCCGTTCCACCGGGTTACACTGCGGTGTATAGATCGGCGTTGTTCGGTGGCGGATCCCGAGGCTCTGGGTCATCGTGCGAACGGTGGCGTGGCGGTGGGTCATCGTTCGACACAAATTGTGTCCCGTTATCCGTGATGATGGTGTCAGGGCATCCGTGCCGGTAGACGATCTGGGCCAAGATAGCCTGGGCTACGACATTAGCGGTGGCCTGTCGTAGCGGCCTCGTTTCCAACCATTTGGTGAAACAGTCTTGCATCGTGAGCAGCCACCGGTGTCCCTGGCTTGACCGCGGCAGAGGCCCGTCCAGGTCCAGTGACACCTGCCCCCAGGGCGCGTGGACCGCCGTGGCGTGTAGTTTGCCTGCTGTGTGACCCTGGGGGGTTTTATGGGCCAGGCAGTTCGGGCACCGCCGTACGTAACGGGCGATGTCGCGATACATGCCGGGCCAGTAGAACCGTCGGGCGATCCGTGCGATCGTCTTGGCTATCCCCAGGTGCCCAGCGGAAGGCTCGTCATGATATTGGCGCATTATTTCGGGCCGCCGCTCCCGTGGGACACATTCCTTCCACTGCTCCTGGCTTGGGACCTCGCGAAAGTCGAGGTCGTGTATGAGGTGGCGGAAGAGTCGTCCTTTATCAATGCGATAATCGAGATGCTGTTGTGGTTGCTGGCGCACCTGGCCGGCCAATCGTTCGTACCATCGGTCCTGAGCAGGCTGTTTCAGAGTGCAGACTTCGGGTCGCCGGGATAGGACGTCAGCGATCTGGTTGGTGGCGCCGCGCCGGTACTTGATCTCGAAATCGTATAGCTGTAGCTCGAACCGCCAGCGGCTCAGCCGGCCGGTGGGGGAGTCCATGCTGTGGAGCCAGCGCAGTGCCTGG
>NW_022639848.1:65922-67092 GCF_010583005.1 Odontomachus brunneus | reverse complement strand
GGGCTGTTTCAGAGTGCAGACTTCGGGTCGCCGGGATAGGGCGTCAGCGACCTGGTTGGCGGCGCCGCGCCGGTACTTGATCTCGAAATCGTATTGCTGTAGCTCGAACCGCCAGCGGCCTAGCCGGCCGGTGGGGGAGTCCATACTGTGGAGCCAGCGCAGTGCCTGGTGATCGGTGACCACGGTGAACCGGTATCCCTCCAGGTATGTCCGCATGCGCCGGATGCCCCAGACGACCGCCAGGCACTCCAACTCGGTGGCGTTGTAGTTTTGCTCAGCGGGATTCAGCGTTCTGCTCGCGTATGCGATGACGCGTTCCCCTTCCTCGAATTGCTGGGTGAGCACCGCCCCCAGGCCCAGAGCACTGGCGTCCGTCTGTAGCACGAAGGTCCGTGTAAAGTCCGGGCATGCGAGCACCGGGGTGGAGGTGAGGGCGGCCTTTAGCGCCTGGAAAGCCTCCTCTTCTTGTGGGCCCCAGTGCCATCGAGCCGACTTCCGGGTTAACCTGGTAAGTGGCGCGGCGGTCCTCGCGAATTGTGTTATAAACCGCCGGTACCACGAGGCCATCCCTAGAAACTGGCGCACCTTGCGTATCGTCGTAGGGGTTGGCCAATTGGCGACAACGTTTGTCTTCTCGGGGTCGGTTCGTAGCCCCTGTGCGTCCACGACATGTCCTAGGTATCGGAGGCTGTTGCGTCCGAACTGGCATTTGGCCGGGTTTGGTCGCAGGTGGGCGGCTCGGAGTCGTTGAAATACCTCCTGGAGGACGCGTATGTGCTCCTCGAAAGTCCGCGTGGTGATGATAATATCGTCCAGGTATACCAGGACATGGGACTCCAGTTCCGCGCCCAGCACGGTGTCCAGGAGGCGTTGGAACGTGGCGGGGGCGGAATGTAAGCCAAACGGCATCACCCGGAACTGCATTAACCCGCGGCCGGGGACCGTGAAGGCCGTGATAGGGCGGCTGGCGGGGGTTAACGCTACCTGCCAGTACCCGTTTTTGAGGTCGATGGTGCTCAGGTACCGGGCGCCGCGGAGCTTGTCCAGCGTGGCGGTCACTTGCGGCAGTGGGTAGGCATCTTTTTCCGTGACCTCGTTTACCTTTCGGAAGTCGATGCAGAACCTCCGGCTGCCGTCTTTCTTCCGTACCAATACGACCGGGGAACTCCA
>NW_022639848.1:56071-65821 GCF_010583005.1 Odontomachus brunneus | reverse complement strand
GGTATACCAGGACATGGGGCTCCAGTTCCGCTCCCAGCACGGTGTCCAGGAGGCGTTGGAACGTGGCGGGGGCGGAATGTAAGCCAAACGGCATCACCCGGAACTGCATTAACCCGCGGCCGGGGACCGTGAAGGCAGTGATAGGGCGGCTGGCGGAGGTTAAAGCCACCTGCCAGTACCCGTTTTTGAGGTCGATGGTGCTCAGATACTGGGCGCCGCGGAGCTTGTCCAGCGTGGCGGTCACTTGCGGCAGTGGGTAGGCATCTTTTTCCGTGACCTCGTTTACCTTTCGGAAGTCGATGCAGAACCTCCGGCTGCCGTCTTTCTTCCGTACCAATACGACCGGGGAACTCCACGGGCTTTGCGCGGGTTCTATAATGCCTTCTTGCTCCATTTCTTGGACCTCTCGGTCAATGATGCCTTGCATCGCCGGGTTACGGGGCCGAAACCGTTGTTTGATGGGCCGGCTCCCATGCTTCAGTCGGATCTCGTGCTGTAAGCAGGGCGTGGGCCCTGGCACGGTCGCGAACTGTTGGAACTCTTCCTCTAAGACTTCCTGCAGCCGGTGTCGCTGGCGTGTTGTCATAGGCGCAAGTCCCCCTGCGTCGGTGCTCAGGGGTGCGAGACGGAGCGGAGTCGCGGTTGTGGTCGGGGCCGCCGGAGGACATAGTGGTAGCTGTAGGCGGGCCCACAGGTCGGCCCCAATGATCATGACCTCGATCAGGGCCGGCATTACGAAAAAATCGTGGCTGACTACGTGCCGCCCCACTTGCAGAGGCAGCCGCACAGTGCCGGCGAGGGTAACGGTCGCTCCATTCGCCAGCCTGATTTCTTTTTCCTCCAGTCGGGGCGTACAGCGTACTCGCCGCGCCAGGTCGGCGGTGCCGTGGTTAATAAAGGATGCCTCCGCGCCGGAGTCTATAAGGGCCCGTACGGCATGTCCCCGCAAGCGGACGGTGACGAACGGGCGCGGCTCATATTCTATGCAGACTCCGTTAGGGACCGGGGCTCGGCCTGGTATACCCCGGCCCGGGTGGCGTTTCCCGGCCGTGGATGGCACTCTCGGGTCAGGATTCCATCCTTGCCACACTCCGAGCAGAACTTTCGTGCGGGCCGTCTAGAGTTGGTTCGGGTATGTCCCCGTTCCTTACACCTCCAGCAACACTCCTGGCGGTTATAGGCGGCGGCCAGGGTGGGAGGTCGCGGTCCCTCTGGGGGCCGGCGGGTGGAACCGCTAGCCGTGATTGCCTCAAATTCCGCCGTCCGGGAGCCTAGCTCGGCGAGGGTCCTGACATCATCCCGTCGTACGTAAAGTTTGTACTCGGGTAGGAAGCCCTCGTATAGTTGCTCTACCTGTTCGTCCACCTCCAGGCGGCCGGCTCGCCGCATGAGAGTGAGCACCGCTGTGGCGTATTTAGCGTATGGCTCTCCTTCCAGCTGGCGCCGATGTTGTAACTCCCGTACTAATTGGGCTCGGTAGCGCCGTGGCAGGTATTGTTCCCGAAAGGCGCGGAAAAAGTCATCCCAGTGGGTCCAGCTGGCGCGGTGGTTTCGGTACCACAATAGAGCGTCGTTACGTAAGAGCTCTGGTAGCCCGGTCAGCATTTGAGATTTGCTAAGTCCGTATCCCACCTGCAGTTCCTCTATTCGCTCTAGGAATGCGACGGGGTCTTTGCCGTCGAATCGGCATCCCCATTTCCGGATTTGATTAATCGTATCTACCGCGCTGGAGGCCTCGGACGGGACAGGACTCGGGGCTCGTATTCTTTTACGGTTTGCCTCCTCGGTATTAACGATCGGTTCCGGGATCCGGAATTGCTCCAGATGCTGTCCGACATAGCTGCACATACTTCGCCTCATCTCGTTCAAGGTGCCTTCCGTGCTGAGATCATACTCCTCCAGTAGCTCCGTCAGCTGTTCTTTACTCAGGGTATATATCCACCCTTTCCTGACTACCCCTTCCATGGCCCTGGGTCTTCCCGTTAGAGCCGCCGTTCCTCTTGTTGCGCCTGATCTTTCTCTCTCTCTCTCTCTCTGATTATCCTCTTTGTCAAGGTCCCTGTTCGGGCGCCAATGTAACGGGGTCACTCCCCTCGCCTCGTTCTTTTACTTTCGGTTTTTATCGCTTGGATAAGCTCGCCAGCGTCCAGGATCGTAATAGGAGAGAGAGATGGCAGTAATGCGCTCGATTTTTGTTAACTTACAACGAGAGTTTATTATGTTAGTGTACAGTGAGTGGCGTGGATACTGCGCCGAGGCTCGTGCGATCGGTTTTGCCGGCGTAAGTGGGAATGGTGGGCGGTCGCGGTGGCGGCAGGCCGCGATCCGGGCTCTGGGCTGCGTCGTCCCTTGGGTCGACTTCCACCTGGCACGTCGTCGCCTGGAACGGTGAATCGTGGAGTCACGGTCGACGCCCGACACGCTCTCCTCTGAACTCGATCGGCAGCCGAAACCCGGCACGTCGTCGTCTGGAACAATGTGCTCTGGAGTCACGGTCGAAGCCCGACACGCTCTCCTCTGATTTCGATCGGCGGCCGAAACCCGGCACGTCGTCGTCTGGAATGGTATGTTGGGGAGTCACGGTCGAAGCCCGACACGCTCTCCTCTGAGCTCGATCGGCGGCCGAAACCCGGCACGTCGTCGTCTGGAACTGGTGTGCCTCGAGAGGCTGAGTTCGCGGTGTTACGCTCCCGTGCTGGTCTCCTAGGAGACCGGCGGTGAACTCGTCTCGATGGTTCCGTGAGCCCCCCTTTTATAGAGGCGGCCGCGGAAATTTAACTGCGAGTGCTGCCTCAACCTCGCGTTTGCGCCGCGTAGCGGCGACCGGGAGGACTATCGGGCTCCCTGCGTGCTGGTCGTCTAACGGGTGTCGGGCAGCGAAGTTAAGCACAGCAGGGAGAACGTAATATAAATTTATTTTAACTTTGACAACGGTCGAGAACAACGAAAGGAAACGGACTAGAACTTGAGGATTATATAATTAAATAGGAACGAGGTGAGAACGCTTCGTTACACTGTATATACAAAAACGATATTGTGTACCGTTAACGAGCAATATCAAACGACTAGCGGGAGGCTGCGCCCCCCGCACCCCCCTCAAAACTAACCTAACCCAATGTGACCTATCGTCACATTAACACAAAGTTAAACACTTTAATAAACAATAACTGACGGTTAATGTGATAGATTGGGTTAGGTTAGTTTTAAGGGGGGGATGCGGAGGGCTCAGCCCCCCGCTCATCTTTCGATATTTTTCTTGTCATACAAAGGTTAAAAATATTTTTAATTTAAATATTTTTTTAGTAAGTACTGCAATATCGAACGACTAGCAGGCGGCTGCGCCCCTCGCACCCCCCTTAAAACTAACTTAACCCAACCTGTCGTCACATTAACCGTCAGTCATTGTTTATTAAAGTGTTAAACTTTTGTATTAATGTGACGATAGGTTGGAATAGGTTAGTTTTGCGGGGGTTGCGGGGGGCTCAGCCCCCCGCTAGTCGTTCGATATTACAGTTATTATTTGATATTGCTCGTTAACGGTACACAGTATCGTTTTTGCATATACAATGTCCAAAAATTATACTCATTTATATGCATCTTCTTTTGTTAATAACTTTTTAAGGAACAACGAGTGACGGCTAAAACCTTCTGAGAGTTACTCAGGAGGGTGACCTCTACAACATATGTCAAGGTCAATGTCATTGGAGATGTCTCCCCTAAAGTCAATAATTACCAACAAAAATTTCTATACAAGTACTTACTGACAAGCAGTACACGTCAAATAAAACAAGTGTGGCAACAATAATTGTGGCAATAACAATTGAGAAGTATCTTATACGGCAAAAAAAACATATGTGGCAAGTGTTACTTACAAGCATCATACATATAATAAGTTGTCTCTACTTGTAACTACTACGAAGCACATAAAAAAAAAGACTCTGACAAGCTGACAAGCAGCACATGTGAAATAATGCGTCTCTGCTTGTCATTGCTGCAAAGCAGCTGACGTCAAGTAAGACGACTGTGTGTATAACTACTAGGAACTAGCATACGTAAAAAAAAACGACTTTGACAGTACTTATTGACCAATAGCATACCATTAAAAACATGACAGTAACCGACAAGCACTATACAGGGTTGGCAAAAAGTTCGGAAACGATCAAATATCTCGAAAAAGATCAACTGTAGCAAAAAATATGTAAGTAATAAAGTTGAAGGAATTAATAAAATGTACCTAATATGGCTAAAAATTTGACTTTGGGTGGAGGACGAAGGTCATACGAAGGTCAAATTGAAATTTTTAAATTAAACCCCCATATTTTATTACATATTCTTGTAGCTTATTTCAAGGGCTTTCCAAAAACCTATAATAAAGTATTTTTTATTAGGTATATTTAGAGTTATGAGGCCTGAAAGGATTTTGGTCTTTAACTGTTTCTGTTTCGTAAAACGTATCACTGTCTTCTGAACGGTAGATTTAGAAATAAAATTGCGATCAGGATATGTAGCATTGAATGTGTAGATCAGTTACTTATTTGTATGATCTAATATGATCTTCAAATTTTCGATAAAGAAACAGCATTATCTATTCTTTATCGGTTAACATTTTTAAAAAAGAAATTTTAAATTGTAATTGGAAAAAGAAAGGGAAAAAACAAAGTGTAAGATGCGAGAGAGCACAACTCGTTTTTAAAATACAAAGATCGAGAAGCGTTATCGTGAAGCGCGGGTATGCGCGAGTTTTGACTGAGTACGTGTGCTATTACGTCGTGAATGAATAACCACGTTCGATGAGAGCGAATAAACAACTAAGCCGGTCATATCGTCTAGCTCGAGACACGAAAAACAAAGTTATTTTTGTTTTTCTCCTGTGTTTATGATTTTTAGGCTCCCAGCCTAGTTGTTCATTCGCTCTCATCGAACGCGGTTATTCATTCACGACGTAATATCACACGTACTCAGTCAAAACTCGCGCATACCCGCGCTTCATGATAACACTTCTCAATCTTTGTATTTTAAAAACGAGTTGTGCTCTCTTGCATCTTACTCTTTGTCTTTTCCCAACCTTTTTCCAACTACAATTTAAAATTTCTTTTTTAAAAATGTTAACCGATAAAGAATAGATAATGCTGTTTATTTATCGAAAATTTGGAGACCATATTAGATCATACGAAGAAGTAACCGATCTACACATTCAATGCTACATATCCTGATCGCAATTTTATTTCTAAATCCACCGTTTAGAAGACAGTGATACGATTTTACGAAACAGAAACAGTTAAAGACCAAAATCCTTTCAATCCTCATAACTCTAAATATGCCTAATAAAAAAATATTTTATTATAGGTTTTTGGAAAACCCTTAAAATAAGCTACAAGAATATGTAATAAAAAGTGGAAGTCCAATTTAAAAAATTCAATTTGACCTTCGTATGACGTTCGTCCTCCACCCAAAGTCAAATTTTTAGCCATATTAAGTACATTTTATTAAGCCCTACAACTTTGCTACTTACATATTTTTCGCTACAGTTGATCCTTTTCGAGATATTTGATCGTTTCCGGACTTTTTACCAACCCTGTATATGTCAAAATAGACGTATATGGCAATTGTTACTGACAAACAGTACACGTCAAATAAGTCTACTTATGGGAAGTAAGAAACGTAAAAAATGCATGTAGCAGTAAATACTGACAAACAGTACACTAGTATACACGTTGAAAAAGACGTTCCCAATTATTATTATGTACATACTATTTTGGTTTCGCTGCTCGCCTCCGCATGAGCATTATTTTTTTTATGTCCCAACTGTTTGGCTGCTCTCGGAAACCGATTATTTGTCGTATGTTGTCGTTTATTGCTGTCGTCTTCTAAGAGATTATAGAGCCAAAGCTAGGAACTCTTGCCCGGGCGCACTCGTTTTTCTTCTTCCACTTCTCACACAGAGACGCTTCTGTCCGTCCGTGCGACTACGCGCTCTGGGCCAAATTTAGCGCGCCGAGTAGGGAAAAGCTTCTCCATATCGCGAGATAACGTGATAACGTCAAAATCGTCAAAATGTGACAAGAAAATCGATTATACGTATGATCCCAACGAGCTGGTGGATCGTTTACGATTACTGGAAGTTTCACGTAAAGCTGGCAACAACGCTCATGACAATGAAATTTTAACAATTATCGAAGAACTCCGCGAAGCTGGCCTCATTATAAAACAGTGCAGCGTTAACACGAATCAGTCAGTCGATATTGCTCGTGTCAAAATGTCGATGGATAAGTTTAAAACATTGCGAAAGAATAACAACTCGAGAACTGCTCCAGTAGAACAATGGGGTGAATACGTTAAAAATTATGTACATGAAAAGGGAGCGGTGCACTTGGACACAGTACAATTGGACACGTTGCAAATGGACACGTTGCAAATGGACACGGCATTTGACAAACAGTTCAATTGAACACGGTGCGTTTGGACACGAAACTTTTGGGCACCGTTGTTTTTGGACACGAAAGAAAATGCACGTCGTTCAGTTACACACCGTTCAGTTGGACACCGTTTACTTGGACACAGTTCAGTTGGACACCGTTTAAATGCCCACTGTTCACTTAGACACAGAAGGATGCGCACTGTTCATTTGGACACCGTTCACTTGGACATCGTCCAGTTGCCTGCTGTTCATTTGGACACAGAATGATGTGCACCGTTTATTTTATCATCATATAATTATGTATTGTTTGTTTATGCAACTGATAAGAAATAAAAAATAGTTTTGTAGAAAATATTTGTGTTTTTATTTCGTTTTTATCACATCCAACCACAACGCCATATGCCTAGAGATATTCTAAAGACTCTATAAACAACGACATATGATTGGATGTGTCCGTTTGCAATGTGCGCATCTGGGACTCACTCCGATTTTCGTACTATTATTTATGATGTACAGCGTGGGTGAATTGTGGTTTTGGTAATTATTTAGTTTAGCGGCAACACCTCCGATTTCGATGAAAATAGACTCAATCGACGCGTTTTTGCATGCCAAACAACTTTTTCCTCTGACAAAATCGTCGCTCTTTTTTCGCGAAGCGAGATAATAATAGACAAAGTTGAGGACGTATTAGGTTAGAAAATCTATCATACCATCTATTTCTAGCTATGTAACTGGGGGGCTTCGCCCCCCCAGACCCTCCCATCGCGGGGGGTGGGAGCTGTAGTCTTTTGTTAGAAATTCACTTTTTAGCTTAAGCACAAGAAACTATAGCCCCCACCCCCCCGTGATAGGGCGGTCTGGGGGGCGAAGCCCCCCAGTTACATAGCTAGAAATAGACGGTATGATAGATTTTCTAACCTAATACGTCCTCAACTTTGTCTATTATTATCTCGCTTCGCGAAAAAAGAGCGACGATTTTGTCAGAGGAAAAAGTTGTTTGGCATGCAAAAACGCGTCGATTGAGTCTATTTTCATCGAAATCGGAAGTGTTGCCGCTAAACTAAATAATTACCAAAACCACAATTTACCCACGCTCTACATCACAAATAGTAGTACGAAAATCGGAGTGAGTCCCAGATGCGCACATTGCAAACGGACACATCCAATCATATGTCGTTGTTTATAGAGTCTCTAGAATATCTCTAGGCATATGGCGTTGTGGTTGGATGTGATAAAAACGAAATAAAAACACAAATATTTTCTACAAAACTATTTTTTATTTCTTATCAGTTGCATAAACAAACAATACATTATTAAATGATGATAAAATAAACGGTGCACATCATTCTGTGTCCAAATCAACAGCAGGCAACTGGACGATGTCCAAGTGAACGGTGTCCAAATGAACAGTGCGCATCCTTCTGTGTCCAAGTGAACAGACAAGCAATTCCACGGTGTCCAAGTGAACGGTGTACAAATGAACAACACGTATCGTTCTGTGTCCAAGTGAACAGTGGGCAACTGAACGGTGTCCAAGTGAACGGTGTCCAAGTGAACGGTGTCCAAATGAACGGTGTCCAAATGAACGGTGTCCAAGTGAACAGTGAGCATCCTTCTGTGTCCTGTAACGCTACACCCGCGGCTCGTGCAGCCGGTTTCACTAATCGAGTGCAGCGACACAAAATGAGGTGTTACCCTTTGCGCCTCGGCGACCGTTCGGCAGATCCGGCGAGACCCGACAGCTCACACGAAAAACACAAAGTTCTAGTTGGGCGCCAGGTACGGCGGTCCGTACCAACTAAAAAGTATCGACACTAAATATTCCCTTAAGCGGTGGTCTCGCCGACGAGGACAACCGGCCCTCCGCCCGAACGGCTCGCTCGCACGTCCGGCAGCTCAGCCCTGCTCTCGGTAGAGGGGCTGGTTTGCGCGATGTCGGAAGGATTAGTAGTTGGCGGGTATTGGAAATAATGAAGGCGGAAGTTCTCTCTTCGAATTTTATTCGACGGTAGATAATTACAATGACGGAATGTTTTGCCCGCGTTCACGTGACAACAACTCGCGTAATTCGGTAATTCGGCAGCGATTCTAACTGAACACAATATAAATATCCTTGCTCGCGGTAGCGATGCTGGTTCTCGGCAGCTTCGATTTTTCGAGTCGTGACCACGAAGGTCACGACAGCCACGTAGGCTTTCGGCGGTGTGTTTGCTCGATCTCTCGCGCACGACGGATGATCGACAGCTCACCGGTCGAGTTTTAATCTATGCGCGGAGCTCCTCCTTTCGCGAGAGGAACGCGAACCCTGGCCCTCGCCCAGGGTGGACGGCCGAGCCTCAGTTCCCCGACGCCGCACCGCTCCGCGACACTAATCACTAATAAAACGTCGTTCTCCGTGGAACGGGCTCACCAAAAGGCGGAGCGGGGCAGTCGACAACGAGCAGCGGCGGTCCCCTCTGAGTTCACAAAAATATAGTTCAACGCGTGCGGTAGCGGCCTTACAGATGCGGAGGTCAGTTCGTCTCTAATCGTCAGCTCTGTGGATGGCGCGTCCTTCACACACTCGGCACGGCTCACAGGAAAAAGCTCTCGAGCTATCGTTGAGACCTCGTTTTATTTCAGGTTTGAATCGCTGGTTTCGACAGCTATCGGCCGTTGATTGGCCGATTTGCAGGATGGAATCCCCCGTTATTCGGCCGTTGTTTTGCCTTATTTGTTATTTACAAGATCTAGCCGTTATTTACAAGTTAGATCTTTCAGGCCGGTCGGTCTCTCCGACCTTGGAGCTTCGTTCTATCGGCAACCGTTGTTTCTTCAGTCCTCGAGCCTCGCAGCGTCTTCGCCTGGCTCGGAGGACGCTCCAGGTCGCGGAGGACGTGCTTGTCGGACTCGCCCTGGTAGCAGCTGTCCTCCGCTCGTCCGCGGTGTCCGTCGACTCCGTCCCAGCGGCTCCCTTGCGGCAGCTCAGGACTGATCCACCTCGGCAGCTCTCTCTCTCTCTCTCTCTGCGCTCTCCTCGTTAGCAGGGGTCTTCGGCTAAAACAGGCCTCCTTATAACGGATTCAACTGTCGGTCCTTACTTGCTAATAAGAATAAGGAAGCGATTCACCTGAGATTTTTGGTCCGTCCGATGCTCCTGAGCCTGACTGCTCTCTCCCTCGGCGGCAGCAGATCCTCCCTGAAATCCTCTTCTTCCTGACCCGACCTCTCGTCACCCGCACTCTTATTTTATACACAAAATTCGGGCCACGCAGGCTCGCGTCCTATTCGCCTTACCGTTAGGACGCGACATCCACCTGCAGCCGGGAAGCCCGCTTTCGGCTTCCTCACGA
>NW_022639848.1:48876-53398 GCF_010583005.1 Odontomachus brunneus | reverse complement strand
ATTTTGTCAGAGGAAAAAGTTGTTTGGCATGCAAAAACGCGTCGATTGAGTCTATTTTCATCGAAATCGGAAGTGTTGCCGCTAAACTAAATAATTACCAAAACCACAATTTACCCACGCTCTACATCACAAATAGTAGTACGAAAATCGGAGTGAGTCCCAGATGCGCACATTGCAAACGGACACATCCAATCATATGTCGTTGTTTATAGAGTCTCTAGAATATCTCTAGGCATATGGCGTTGTGGTTGGATGTGATAAAAACGAAATAAAAACACAAATATTTTCTACAAAACTATTTTTTATTTCTTATCAGTTGCATAAACAAACAATACATTATTAAATGATGATAAAATAAACGGTGCACATCATTCTGTGTCCAAATCAACAGCAGGCAACTGGACGATGTCCAAGTGAACGGTGTCCAAATGAACAGTGCGCATCCTTCTGTGTCCAAGTGAACAGACAAGCAATTCCACGGTGTCCAAGTGAACGGTGTACAAATGAACAACACGTATCGTTCTGTGTCCAAGTGAACAGTGGGCAACTGAACGGTGTCCAAGTGAACGGTGTCCAAGTGAACGGTGTCCAAATGAACGGTGTCCAAATGAACGGTGTCCAAGTGAACAGTGAGCATCCTTCTGTGTCCTGTAACGCTACACCCGCGGCTCGTGCAGCCGGTTTCACTAATCGAGTGCAGCGACACAAAATGAGGTGTTACCCTTTGCGCCTCGGCGACCGTTCGGCAGATCCGGCGAGACCCGACAGCTCACACGAAAAACACAAAGTTCTAGTTGGGCGCCAGGTACGGCGGTCCGTACCAACTAAAAAGTATCGACACTAAATATTCCCTTAAGCGGTGGTCTCGCCGACGAGGACAACCGGCCCTCCGCCCGAACGGCTCGCTCGCACGTCCGGCAGCTCAGCCCTGCTCTCGGTAGAGGGGCTGGTTTGCGCGATGTCGGAAGGATTAGTAGTTGGCGGGTATTGGAAATAATGAAGGCGGAAGTTCTCTCTTCGAATTTTATTCGACGGTAGATAATTACAATGACGGAATGTTTTGCCCGCGTTCACGTGACAACAACTCGCGTAATTCGGTAATTCGGCAGCGATTCTAACTGAACACAATATAAATATCCTTGCTCGCGGTAGCGATGCTGGTTCTCGGCAGCTTCGATTTTTCGAGTCGTGACCACGAAGGTCACGACAGCCACGTAGGCTTTCGGCGGTGTGTTTGCTCGATCTCTCGCGCACGACGGATGATCGACAGCTCACCGGTCGAGTTTTAATCTATGCGCGGAGCTCCTCCTTTCGCGAGAGGAACGCGAACCCTGGCCCTCGCCCAGGGTGGACGGCCGAGCCTCAGTTCCCCGACGCCGCACCGCTCCGCGACACTAATCACTAATAAAACGTCGTTCTCCGTGGAACGGGCTCACCAAAAGGCGGAGCGGGGCAGTCGACAACGAGCAGCGGCGGTCCCCTCTGAGTTCACAAAAATATAGTTCAACGCGTGCGGTAGCGGCCTTACAGATGCGGAGGTCAGTTCGTCTCTAATCGTCAGCTCTGTGGATGGCGCGTCCTTCACACACTCGGCACGGCTCACAGGAAAAAGCTCTCGAGCTATCGTTGAGACCTCGTTTTATTTCAGGTTTGAATCGCTGGTTTCGACAGCTATCGGCCGTTGATTGGCCGATTTGCAGGATGGAATCCCCCGTTATTCGGCCGTTGTTTTGCCTTATTTGTTATTTACAAGATCTAGCCGTTATTTACAAGTTAGATCTTTCAGGCCGGTCGGTCTCTCCGACCTTGGAGCTTCGTTCTATCGGCAACCGTTGTTTCTTCAGTCCTCGAGCCTCGCAGCGTCTTCGCCTGGCTCGGAGGACGCTCCAGGTCGCGGAGGACGTGCTTGTCGGACTCGCCCTGGTAGCAGCTGTCCTCCGCTCGTCCGCGGTGTCCGTCGACTCCGTCCCAGCGGCTCCCTTGCGGCAGCTCAGGACTGATCCACCTCGGCAGCTCTCTCTCTCTCTCTCTCTGCGCTCTCCTCGTTAGCAGGGGTCTTCGGCTAAAACAGGCCTCCTTATAACGGATTCAACTGTCGGTCCTTACTTGCTAATAAGAATAAGGAAGCGATTCACCTGAGATTTTTGGTCCGTCCGATGCTCCTGAGCCTGACTGCTCTCTCCCTCGGCGGCAGCAGATCCTCCCTGAAATCCTCTTCTTCCTGACCCGACCTCTCGTCACCCGCACTCTTATTTTATACACAAAATTCGGGCCACGCAGGCTCGCGTCCTATTCGCCTTACCGTTAGGACGCGATATCCACCTGCAGCCGGGAAGCCCGCTTTCGGCTTCCTCACGATTTTTCGAGTGACGGACGATAACAAAAAATCGTCACGTCACAGTCCAAGTAAACAGTGGGCTCTTGAACGGTGTCCAACTGAACTGTGTCCAAGTAAACGGTGTTCAACTGAACGGTGTCCAAATGAACTGTGTGTAACTGAACGACGTGCATTTTCTTTCGTGTCCAAAAACAACGGTGTTCAAAAGTTTCGTGTCCAAACACACCTTGTCCAATTAAACCGTGTGTCAAGTGCCGTGTCCATTTGCACCGCGTCCATTTGCAACGTGTCCAATTGTACTGTGTCCAACTGAATGCCACTCCATGAAAATGCTCTTTGTCTAAACGCAGCCAAAGATTTTTACGCAAAATCTCGCAAGATGCAACAAGTAGCGCAACCGGAAGCCGACAGTGACGTTGCAACTAAATACGTGGAAGAGCGTGTTGCAAGTATGAGAAATCATTTGCGCGACTTTACGAGCAAACAATACGTACAGGAAAATGCGCTTTATTTAATCACCGATGGCAAAGCTTTCGATACAAAGAGACGTGCGATACATCACGTGGTCGGAAGCCTTCGATGACACTGCACACAAAAATTATGTAGATGAATATTTAAATTTGATAAAAAATTATATTCATAAGAGTAACGTTAAGGGGATGTCGGATGCCTACAAACCTGTTTTAGGTTTTACGTTTTCCAAACTGAACTGATCGAAAAGCGCTTTTGCACGCTTTAAGTATTCAATGAAACACACCTGGCAGATATAATCTTTTCATCGAAAACGAAAAAAAATATTTAAATAATAATAATAATAAATTGTTTGCTAGTAAAATTCGTAGGTTATAAAAAATTTTTATTGTTTCTATCGCTCGACATGTGTGATATCAAAGAGCTGATATTCTTATACTTGTACCCTTTGTTACCGAGTATAGGATTCAGAGGATTGTAGCCACGACTATGAGCATTCGTCTGTGAGCCTTCGTCGCCAGCAATATACTTTTGTACTTGTGTTTGTCGGCCTCGGTGTATACGGTATCGTAGGATATTTTCTTGAATATCAGCTCGTAAAGACCCGGTGTTTCCTTGTATCTTGTTCCATCAATGATTATATCATCTCTGTTCACGGCAATGCGTTTATCACCTAATGTCGCTCCATCATTATCGAAACGTACATTGTAAACGTGATCTATGGCTGTATTTTTTTTCACCGCTTAGCATCGTTCCAAAATATTGTTTGTGACGATCCGGAAAACGTCACGAAACAATCAATAACAAAAACGCCGAACAACCGCGCGCGGAATAACCGCAATGTCAACAAACAGTCGAAACTGTTTGTTATAATTTTGTATAAAAGCCGACAGAAAATCAATATCGGGGGATTTTGATCGGGAAGCTCCTCTCAGGCGCACGACCGACCAGAACTCGCAATTCCTAGAGATCCTAGACATCCCGTCGACCGAAGTGGATACGCGACGTCGACATCCTCTCCGATACCGCTCTACCGACCGAAGTGGATTCGCGACGTCGGTTTCCTATACACACACCGCTCTGTCGACCGAAGTGGATTCGCGACGTCGACATCCTCTCCGATACCGCTCTACCGACCGAAGTGGATTCGCGACGTCGGTTTCCTATACACACACCGCTCTGTCGACCGAAGTGGATTCGCGACGTCGACATCCTCTCCGATACCGCTCTACCGACCGAAGTGGATTCGCGACGTCGGTTTCCTATACACACACCGCTCTGTCGACCGAAGTGGATTCGCGACGTCGACATCCTCTCCGATACCGCTCTACCGACCGAAGTGGATTCGCGACGTCGGTTTCCTATACACACACCGCTCTGTCGACCGAAGTGGATTCGCGACGTCGACATCCTCTCCGATACCGCTCTACCGACCGAAGTGGATTCGCGACGTCGGTTTCCTATACACACACCGCTCTGTCGACCGAAGTGGATTCGCGACGTCGACATCCTCTCCGATACCGCTCTACCGACCGAAGTGGATTCGCGACGTCGGTTTCCTATACACACACCGCTCTGTCGACCGAAGTGGATTCGCGACGTCGACATCCTCTCCGATACCGCTCTACCGACCGAAGTGGATTCGCGACGTCGGTTTCCTATACACACACCGCTCTGTCGACCGAAGTGGATTCGCGACGTCGACATCCTCTC
>NW_022639848.1:45391-46262 GCF_010583005.1 Odontomachus brunneus | reverse complement strand
CAAGCCAGGAACAATGGAAAAGATGCATACCGCACGAGCAACGTCCGGAAATACTGCGAACATACCACGACGACCCAGCAGCGGGTCATCTAGGAATCGCAAAAACAATATGCCGAATAGCTCGTCTTTACTATTGGCCAGGAATGTTTAGAGACATCAGCCAGTACGTAAAAAGATGTAAAAATTGCATGGCCCACAAGGCATCTCAAATGCAGCCACCGGGAAAGCTGCACGCCACGGCTGTACAAAAACCATGGGAACAGGTCTCACTGGACCTTATAGGACCGCTACCAAGATCCAAAAAGGGATACACATGGATCCTCGCTATGCAGGACAGATTCTCAAAATGGATCGAAATAAAACCGCTACGTCAAGCAACAGCTAGCGCAGTAGCGCAAGGTTTCCTCGAGGAAATTATCTATCGACACGGATGTCCGGATAGTATAATATCAGACAACGGAACGCAGTTCAAGTCAGGAAACATGAGAAAAATAACCAAGGATCTGGGAATACAACACCGGTGGACGCCGGTATGGACGCCCCAATGCAACCCCGTAGAAAGAGCGAATCGCACGATTAAAACAATGATCTCCCAATACGTGGGAGAAGATCATAGGAACTGGGATGAAAATTTAAGTCAAATAAAATTTGCCTTTAACACAGCGCAAAACGAAGGCACAGGATATACGCCGGCATTCCTGAATAACGGGAGAGAGCTCGCAGGACCTTGCGAATTAGAACGCAAACAAAGGCCCGGCACAACATCAACAAATATTCACGAGCAATTGAAGGACGCATACGAATTAGTGAAAATTCATATGGCACGGGCGTTCCAAAAACAAGAAAAAGCCTATAATTTGAGGCGGAGGGC
>NW_022639848.1:42013-43808 GCF_010583005.1 Odontomachus brunneus | reverse complement strand
AGCGCCTTTAAACCAGCAAGGAAAGACCAGGATAAATAAACAGATTAAAGCCGATGAGGCAACAAAATCCGAACGACGAACAATAGTGTATCCGGAAACAATTCCGACCGCGTCCCGCCGGCCGCTCGCGCGCCTCGACGCTCGCAGCTGATCGCGAGACGACAACAACGGCTCCCGACGAGAGCAAAAACGCGACCACGCACCAACGGCGTAACGTCGCCTGTAAATAATTGTAAATAGCTTTGAGATTAGAATATAGTTCCAAATTATTATCACCCATACCACTGGTTTTCATTTCACACACGAAACCCGGACCACACCGGCTAAAACTATCCCGCACGTAACGTAAGGCCGTTACATGTTGTCCCAGGGAACTAAGATGATCGCGCAACGTTTGTTGCCCCGCGAGCGTTTGTAACTGATGTCTAACGGATGTCGTGAGCGGCTCATCCAGGGTTTCGAAAACAATATTCTCATCATCAATGGGTAAAGTGTCGTTCATTGAAGATTCATATGGTTGCTCGTATAGAGCAACCTCGATGCTTTCCTCGATGTAAAAAATATTGGAGAATCGTCTAATCGTTTCCATTTCGGTGAAGGCAACGCGAACGTATCTGAATAATCCCACGACATGTCCAATAATTTTTCACTTTTTGTCGTGAGCGTCTTTTCTTCCGGTTTTGATATCGCATTCCTTGCTTCGACACTCGTACTCATCGATGGTGTCTTAATTTTAATACCAACGTTACTCTCTACATTAGCGATATTTTCCGCGATTTGCTTCAAAGGTTCGACGACGGGTCTAAAATGTCTTTCTAATGCAACATCTTCCTCCATTTTACCGGTTTTCAAAACGTGATACTTCTTGTGAATCGATTTGCTTGTTCTCGCAATATCTTTGGCTATCTTTTCGCGATCATTGATGTCCATGCTACTATTCATCATTAATGCGCATGCTTGCCTTTGTGGACGTTAGAACCACGTCAGAACAATGTTAGAACGACGTTAGAACTACATTAGAGCGATGTTACTACGTTAAAGTAACAATGATGATTATACAACTTATAGCTGCGATGATACTCGCGAAGTTGATTCGCGAGTAACGGCAGACAGTCGCCTGTCAGCCGCGTCGTCAAATTGCCGTCGGCTCCGGTTCACGCCACAAAAATTAAGACAATAGTTGGGCGCCAGGTGCGGAAAGGCCGCACCACCTTGGTAAACGCGATACGAAACACGTGACACAAAATTCGCGTGCCCCGGAAGCCGTCGGAACCGGCTCCTAGGACTTTAAGTCGGAGACGGGATGAGTCAGGAGAAGGCGAAAATGACTCCACGCGTATTCGGTAACAAAAAGTTTATTCTCGGGACTCTCGCACGTCCCGGTAAGACTGCGGTATAGTTCACAAACGAAACGCTAATCGCAATACGGTACGGTACTCGCGACAATGGAAAAGAGCAAGAAAAGGAACCCGAGGACGATCGCCTCGGGTGAGCCTTATGACACGCGCGGCCGCTCCGCAGACGAGACAACGGGACACGATCAACAACGATAACGATACGATAAAACACGAAGCAGATGGACGATCTTACAAAAAGTGGCGGCGGCCCTTGCGGCCTCTGGGGCCGGTAGCGGTGGTGACGTCTCCCCTTGGAGCCCTCGACAGTCCTCCTCACGCTCACGCTTCTCTCTCTCTCTCTCTCTCTCTCGCGCGCGCGCTCTCTCGCTCTCTCGCTCTCTCGCTCTCTCGCTCTCTCGCTCTCTCGCTCTCTCGCTCTCTCGCTCTCTCGCTCTCTC
>NW_022639848.1:39081-41636 GCF_010583005.1 Odontomachus brunneus | reverse complement strand
CTCTCTCCCTCTCTCTCTCTCTCTCTCCCCCCCTCTCTCTCTCTCTCTCTCTCTCTCTCTCTCTCAATCGCTATAGTCACACACGGTAATTCAAATGCCAGTAATTCGTCCAATCGTGGTAAGGCTGCTCGTCCGTAGGCATCCGGAGGATCGCGTATCTTCGCGAGTCCTCCTCCGTCACTTCCCCTCTCGCCCTGCGATGTTCGGCATTCGGGAATCGGCAATTTTCGGTACGGTTGTCTCGAGACATTTTCTGTCTCTAGACACTGTTGCCGTCGTGGATCTGTTCGCTGCCTCTCTCGGTGCTCCCGTTTTTTTCTGCTGGGTTCCACGCGACGACTGCGTCCGCTGAAAGTAAATACAGCTGACAGTCTCACGTTTAATTTGGGGTAGCTGTGCTTTCGGTACAGAATATTCTAAACGTTAGAATATTCGATATTGGTGAGCGATCGGCAATTCGAGAATATTTTAACACAAAATTTCGAGAGAGCAATTCACCTGAATATGAGCGATGCGTCATCGAGCGCTGCTTCCTCGTCCTTCGATATCCTCCGCTCCTCTAGTCCTGATGGCCGGCAAGGGAAGCCGAGAAGCACAAAGTTAGAGACGCGCTGACTTTCGCATCTGCTCCGCTCGCAAAAATTGCTTCCAATATTCGTTCTATAGACCCTCACAAACAAAAATACGACGGGACGCGAGAATATTCGCCGTTCGCGACGCGATACGCGAGAAACATTCACACAAAATCGGTACGGTTTCTTTTGAGACGGGCGCCTCCGAGGCTGTCACGTCACACAGCAAAGCAGAGTCGTTAAATTCATTCCTATATCGACCATTCTTCATGGAACTGCCCTTATCAATCACTGTGAAGCCATATTTGTGTTGCCAACATTCGCGACACAATGTTGAAATTGAAATCCTCATATGACATGTCTGTGTTCACATGATCGTTGTAAACATATTTCAAGTTGGTACCAACTTGTTTAAAGAGAATCAACAGATTTGCGTTGTCGCGTATAAGGTGCTTGAGTATCTTTATATACGTTTGACAGAGATGAAAACAGTCAATGTTCGAATGGCGACCCATAGCAAAGTATTCCTTTATCGCATCTTGTTTGTCACACCTAACGTCGTCAAAAATAAAAATGGAATTTGGAAGCGCTCCTGTCATTGGAATCACGTCGCTGTTATTGGAGAATGTAAAGTAACTAATTTCATCAATCGATGTCAGCAAATTTTCCAAATAGCGATATTTGGACTGTTGCAATGATTTCGAGTACACATACAAGTTCTCGAAACGTAGGCCGTGCGGACTTTCCAGTAAACTTATCAACATGTTTGTTTTGCCGCAGTTTGAAGGGTCGCATATGATTTCACGAATCGTGTTTGGAAGCATGTTTCCATGTCGACGTGTCTCTTGATAGAACATTGATTACGTTCTGTTACCGAAATTTGTCACACGTATTGCTGTTGGTTGCTTCACGAACCGCATGTTTTCTTTGCAAGTTGCAAAGTTGATTTCGTTAACGAGTCGTTACGATTGAACTATTTATATGGATGTATGTTCAGAAAAGACGATGAAGAAACACACAAATGATTGGTCAACCTGTATCCTTCTTTGTTCTAAAATACCTCTAATTTCATGTTAAGTTCATTTCAGCTTTTATTTAAAGCAGACCTTTATGGTTCTGGAAGGTCTTTTACGACTCTTCGAGCGCAAGCTTATTGATTATCATCTGTGACGTGGCAGCCTCGAAGGCGTCCGTCCCAAGAAAAACTGTATCGATTTGGTGTGATTGTTTCTCGCGTATCGCGTCGCGAACGATTTTTTGCGAATATTATCGGTTACCGCGTCCCGTCGTATTTTTGTTTGTGAGAGTCTCTAGAACAAATATGGGAAGCGATTTTTGCGAGCGGAACAGATGCAAAGGTCAGCGCGTACCTAACTTTGTGCCTCCCTCGGCTTCCCTTGCCGGCCACCAGGACCAATAAAGTCCCTTGCCGGCAACCAGGAGCTGAGGAAATCGAGGGACGAAGGAGCATCGAACAACGCCTCATCGCTCTCAATCAGGTGAATCGCTCTCGATTCACGAGAATTATTGTTAGAAAATTTGCGAAGTCTCGATTGCTCAGCAATACCGAAATTATAACGCTTAGAACATTCCGTATCGAGCACACAGTTACCGCTATTAGACACGAGCCTGTCAGCTATGTTTACTTTCAGCGGACGCAGCCGTCGCCAGGAACCCAGCCAGGAAAAACGGGAGCGCCTATAAAAGATCCACGACGGCAACAGTGTCTCGAGACAGGAAATGTTTCGAGACCGAAACACCGAAAATTGCCGATTCCCGATTGCCGAGCCTCGTAGGGCGAGAGGAGAAGAGACAGAGAAGAATCCTCGAGGATACGCGATCCTCCGGGAGCCGACGGATCGCCAGCCTTACCGCGACCGTAGCCGCGATCGGACGATCTTCCGAAAAATTAGTGCGAACACTACCGTACGTGCCGACAGTGAGAGAGAGAGAGAGAGAGAGAGAGAGAGAGAGAGAGAGAGA
>NW_022639848.1:26275-33613 GCF_010583005.1 Odontomachus brunneus | reverse complement strand
GAGAGAGAGAGAGAGAGAGAGAGAGAGAGAGAGAGAGCGACCCGGGCCTGCAGCGATCTCCGAGGAGGATCCCGCCGTCGCCGCCGCCAACGCCGGTGAGCCGCCGAGTAATTGTAAGGCCGACCATCTGCTCCTCCACTATTTGTATTTTGTCGCGTCCTCATATTGTTTCATTTATCGTGTCTCGTCCACGGAGCGGCTGCGCGTGTCATAGGGCTCACCCGAGGAGATCGTCCTCGGGTTTCGTTCACTATAGCGAATCTATTACCGTATCGCGAATAACGCTTCTCTTTGCGAACCTTGCTAAGCTTCTTATAGGGACGTGCGAGAGTCCCGCGAATAAATTCATTACTCTCGAATACGTGTCGAGTCATTTTCGCCTTCCTAGACCCATCCCGTCTTCGACTTTAAAATCCCAGGAGCTATCGGTCCCGACGGTTCCCGGATTTTGTGAAAAGTATCGCATCTCGCGTTTATCGAGATGATGCCTTTCCGCACCTGGCGCCCAACTACCGTTTTTAGTTTTGTGGCGTGAACCGGGGCCGACGGCAATTTGCCGACGCGACTGACAGGCGACTGCCTGCCGTCACTCACGAGTAAACCTCACGAATATCGTCGTACATCATAACAAGCAATGTAATTCATATGAGATAATTGAACTCTTCAAACAAGGCTCGAAGAGAATATAACATTATTTGATGGTTTCATTTGAAAGTGTTATATTCTCTAGAGGTTTCTTGTTATACAAACAAGAGAACCTCACCGCCTTGGCCCGCGCGCCAAAGGCATCACTTATTCCGGACCCTACATATATAACTGCCGTGGATGTTTTTACCATGGCGATTACGTATTTATTTATCGTCATAAGAAAAAACGTCTTCAACTTCAGTTTTCTCTGAACAATCAAAAAGGCAAAAAGGCTAGAAAGGCAGGATTTATTCTGTTCCTGAGCTTCAGCCATCTCATCGTCGACGAGATCCTGTTTCCTGAGCTTCCGTCACCTCATCGTCGACAAGCGTCCGTTGCCTCATCGTCGACGAGATCTTGTTCCTGAGCGTCCATCACCTCATCGTCGACGAGATCCTGTTCCTGAACGTCTGCCATCTCATCATCAACGAGTTCCTGTTCTTGCGCGGCACTCGCCGCCTCCCGACGACTTTCCCGTTGCCGAGTTTCTGTTCCTACGCAAGTCCTCGCCGCCTTCCGACGACTTCATTGTTATCGAGTTCCTACGTAGCTATTCGTCTCCCGTCAATTTGTTCCTGTTTTCCTGTTCGGCTACTTGCTAGTTTTTACTTATTGATTTCTTTTGAATCATTGAAGCCTTAACCCATATACAAATTCCGTACTTACTATCGGCATTTTTTAAAAGGCTAGTTCAAAGTACAACTTTTAATTCTGTCAAGTTATATAATATTTATTTAATTTCTACTGTTCTTTATTCATACATTTTTTGGTCCTTCGAGGCGGATATGTGTGAGTTGAACCAAGTGTATTTAAATGTGTGCGTCGTTTTCGGAATAGTGAATGAACAATCAGTGCATTTTTTTTTAAACACGAGTGTCGTCGCATTCGTGTACTCGAGTTATTGCAAGTTTTTTCGTTTTCGTACATGTATTCGATCCGAATCGAAAATGGATAACATTTCATCCGTCTCTCTCAACAACGAAGTCGATTTACTCTTATACAACATGCTGTCAAAGATGCATCCGACGTACATCCTGCTGTGAATATTCATGCTTTTATCAACACCAATTTGAAAGGGCTTGAATCAAATTAGACCTTTCAAGCTGAACACGATGACTTCTGTCACTCACATCTTGGGGATTTCGAGAACGACCAATACTTCTGTACCAGAACGTTTGAAAGATGCCAACAATTTTATATTCAAGGCCGTTCTACATTGCTTAATAGACAGGAGATCTTTGAAATATCCAACCCTGCCTCCCGTTCATCCGATACACAGGTGACTGGATTGATGGCGGTAAGTCGTCGACACATTCTTCCTCGTATTATACTTCCCAATTTCTCGGGCGACTATAAATCCGGGCGTTCTTTTCACGACTTATTTTCATCAATTATTATAAACAATCCAGAACTAACTGATGTCGAACGCATACATTATTTAGAAACAAGACTCTCAGGTGAAGCATCACATCTTATATTATCCTTGCCAGTTTCTGGAGGTACATTTTCGATTGAATGGAATACACTCACCAATCGATATGAGCATAAGCGCATATTAATTTTGTAACGATGCATATCGTTACGTAATAATAACAACGCAAGCCGAACACCGCGAACCGAAAGCGCAAGAGGACAGCGCGTCCTCCAAAACAGTAAACAGCGCGACCGCCGAACAACAGCGGTAAATAGCGAATCAAGCGAGATTCAAGGTATATAAAACGCGGCGTAATCGTAATCGAGAGATTCGATCATCCGCTCTCGAAAGAGAATCAGAACCGATCCACCGCTCTCGAAGGAGAATCCGATTCCGATTATCCGCTCTAAGAGAGACCGACTCCGCTCCTGGCAGATTATTGTTCGTCGATTGGCGACTGTAGTCACTCCGCCGTCGTTGCACGGATACGTGGCATCGACATTCGACTCTACTCCGCTCCTGGCAGATTATTGTTCGTCGATTGGCGACTGTAGTCACTCCGCCGTCGTTGCATGGATACGTGTCATCGACATTTGATTCTACTCCGCTCCGGGTAGATTACTGTTCGCCGCGTAGCGACTGTAATCATTCCGCCGTCGGCTCACGGATTCGTGAGGCCGACACAGATAAGTTTCACAGTACCGCTGGCCGCATCCGAAATTGCGTCCGAACGAGCCGAGCTCGTTGAATCATACAGGAAACTCCGAGGGCTAAGGTCCCGTGTACGAGGACCGACGGCCGCACCGCATACACCGAACCGATTCCAATCTCCACGATAGGAGATCGAAGGGAGCGCCACTAAGGCCACATCCCGCGTGCAGTGATGCTGCAATCTCAACGCCCGCGAACTCCGAACTCCGAACTCTTATATGACTCCGAAACGCCGTTAAACATCGCTGGGAAAAGTGTCCACCGCACTTAAGAGACACGACGCCGAAAGAAACATCAACAGCCTAGACTCACGAAGACGCGACACTGACGTCGTCCGCGCCCCGCGCACCGCGCGTCACCTCACACAAATCGGCGTCTAAACAAACCTCTGTCAGGCGATACAAACAACCAAAACCAAAGGCGTCGACACGTATTGTTCGATATATATTGTCATTATCATCAGCTTAGTATTTTAAATATATTATTCATTATTATTTTCTTAAAACACTGTTTCTCAATTATTCCGCCTATCACGAACCCGATCCGACACGCGATTCAAACCCGCAACGAATCGCGGTTACAATTTCCGCACAGTTAGGCAAAATATTAAATTTAAAACCTTTAAGATCAAAATCTTCTCGAGATCTGAATCAACTTTTAGTCAACATTAGACGGAGTATTTGAACGCTCTGCGCGCTTTAAACTATGATAAAATCGAAGAAGATGCGTTTCTTTTACATTTACTCGTTCGATTGTTAGATGTTGAGACAAGAGAAGCATGGAAAATCAAACTTGGTACTTCTATAGAGTATCCTA
This sequence comes from Odontomachus brunneus, assembly GCF_010583005.1. NCBI lineage: Eukaryota > Metazoa > Arthropoda > Insecta > Hymenoptera > Formicidae > Odontomachus > Odontomachus brunneus. The sequence continues at coordinate 29,985 of NW_022639848.1, read as the reverse complement.
ATTTTTATCAATTTAAAGAGTTTCTAATTAGTCGCACGAGAGCTTACGAGACGTTAAACAGTAATTTTACTACAACGTCTCAAGGAATGCATCGCTCAAATAAATTTTTCACCAAAACTGATACACAAGCACGTTCTTATGTGACAGCCGCTCAACATGTGACAGACAGTATTATCTGTCAATTTTGTAAATTTTCGCATTTCTCGTCTTCCTGCCCAAAATACATATCTTTTGATGTAAATCGACGCAACTAAGAGGTAAAAACTAAGAAGCTATGTTTTAATTGTCTTAGAGCACACACTGTTATATAATGTAACAGCACTCGACGATGTCGTAAATGCGGCAAGAAGCATCACATGACACTTCATCGAAATACAGAACACGCTCGACCAAACCCAAATGAATTAAACCAAGATACTCGACGCATTTCCGCCACAGTTCAGTCATCTTCTCAAGAGAAAACCAATTGACAATTAACTAATCACGTTCATCATGTTGAACGTATCACCATTAAGATCTCATATTCTTTTACCTACTTGTCAAGCAAAAATTTCCACAAATAACGGTACTTCCGCGGCAATTCATATTCTTATCGATCCCGCATCGGAACTTTTGTTTATTACCGAAGACTTAGTTCGTAGAATCAGATCAAATAGAGAATCAGATTTAATATCGTTACTTGGTATCGGTGGTACGCATTCGGGACGAACAAGAGAAGTCATCACAGCAAAACTATATTCTATATATGATCTGTCCGCATGCATCGAGTTTAACGCATACGTATTTCCGAGATTTACTTGTCGGTTGCCATCTTTCATAGCAAATCGATCTTCTTTTACACATCTTCAAGATATACAGTTAGCAAATCCTGAATTTTGGCGCGCCGGACATATACACATGATTATCAGTTCTGACTTATTTGGTAAAATTATTAAGCCAGATATTATTCAGCGCGAATCTCCCATACCTTTAGCACAGCTGACAATTTTCGGATGGGTACTATCCGGTTCCGTCGAAGCTACAGGAGAAGAATTTTCGGCGACAAGTTATCACTGCTCCGTGGATCACGATTTGGATGAAACATTAAAACAATTTTGGCGACAGGAAGAGGTATCTCCTCAAAACACACCTGCTCTAACATGTAACGAGGCAGAATGCGAGGCGTATTTTAAATCAACGGTTCAACGAGATGAATCTGGCCGTTATATTATTAAGCTTCCACTCAAATCTTCGGCATCTTCGTTAGGAGATTCAATATCACCAGCCTTACGAAGTCTCTCCAAACTTAAACAACGATTTGACAGTGATCTAAGTTATCAAGAAAGATATGCGACCTTCATTCAAGAGTACGAATTCTTGGGTCACATGTTGCAGATACCAAGCTCTGAAATTAACGTTTCTCCAGTTTTTTATTTGCCGCACCACGGAGTATTGAGAGAGTAAAGTCGCACGACGAAGTTGAGAGTTGTATTCAACGGATCAAGCCGCACTAATATTGGGATTTCTCTAAATGATATTTTACATTCTAGACCAAAATTACAGTCTGACATTTCGGACGTTTTACTATGGGTAAGAAGGCATAAATTTATCTTCTCTACTGATATTGTGAGAATGTTTAGACAGATACAAATATCATCCTGAAGATAGAGATTTTCAACGCATTTTTTGGTTCGGTCCAAATCAGAAGAAAATTTCTTATCATCTAACAACAGTAACTTATGGATTAAGTTGCGCCCCGTTCCTCGCAATCAGAACGCTTCAACAACTTGTTTGGGATGAAGGAAATCGATTTCCCAAAGCAGTTCCCTCTTTAACTCGTGGACGTTACGTTGATAACATTTTTGGCGGTGCTGATACTTTTCAAGAAAATAAACCAAAGAAATAATGAAGCAGCTCATTCAGCTCTGTATGGCGGGCGGCTTTCTTTTACAAAAGTGGTATAATAATTCTTCTGAATTTCTGAATCTCTCAAAAATCGGTAACGATAATACGCCATCAGATGTAGAAATTGAAACTTCAAAAGTCAAAATACTGGGACTTTGTTGGAAACCGACTGCTGACAATTTTCAGTTTATATCTTGTCCGTCTTCAACTAAAAAAATTACTAAAAAAACTGTATTTTCAGAAATAGCTCAACTTTTTGATCCTCTCGGACTAATTTCTCCAATAATAATCCGGGCGAAGATGTTTATTCAGAAGTTGTGGTTAATTAAAATAGCTTGGGATGATCCTCTGCCATTGGAATTTCAAAATCGCTGGATCACCTATCGTCAAAATCTCAAAACATTCATGACGCTCGAAATTCCTAGATGGTTATGTTTAACTTCGTCAGCAACAACAGTGGAAATTCATGGATTGTCAGATACCTTTCATTTAGCTATGGCTGCTGTTGTTTACCTCAAAATAGTAGACGGATCAGAAGCTTCAGTACTTGTTCAAGACTTGTTTGTTCAAAAACTCGAGTTGTTCCTTTAAAACATCTCACTATTCCACTCTTGGAGTTGACAGCAGCGCTGATTTTAGCACGTCTTGTCTCTTACGTGCAACGAGTGCTTGACTTGTCGGAAGCATAATTATTTCTATGGTCAGATTCTGCCGTAATCTTAACTTGGATTTCATCTCATCCCTCAAGATGGAAGAATTTCGTTCGTAATCGCGTTACAATTATTCAAGAAACAACACTCTCGGCAACATGGCGTTATATATCAGGTAAATAAAATCCAGCTGATTGTGCTTCTCGAGGTGTCAAGGCTGAAAATTTAAAAGAACACCCTCTTTGGTGGACCGGACTTCCATGGTTAATACAGTGCTCATCTACATGGCCAACCGGCAATTTCTCACAACCTCCAGAAGTTACAAAAGAAGAACGTCCCGGTGTTACTTTTACTGTAACTCGAGAGTTGAAACCAACGTACTGGAATCTGCTGGATCATTACTCGTCTCTCACTCGTCTGATACGAATCAACGCCTTATGTCAACGAGCGATTGCTCACTTTCGGAAGAAAAAAATTGAGTCTGCAGATATTCCTCTTAACCCAGCCGAATTACAATCAAATACTCAATTCTGGATCAAGGAAGTACAAAAATCTTGGTTTTCTCCAAAATTTAGGATTTTAATGCAAAAAGAATTATTGCCGAAGTCGAACTATTTGACTCGGCTCACACCTTTTATTGACAAAAATGAACTTCTCCGAGTAGATAAGCGACTCTAAAATTCTAATTTTGACACGGATTCCAAAAATCTGTTTATTTTACCTCGACATTCCCCATTAACAACTTTAATCATCTCCGAAGCTCATCAGCGAACATTTCATAGCGGCACACAAATAACTTTGGCTTATATTCGTCAAAAATACTGGATTCTCGGAAGAAAAGCTCCAATCCGTTCTTACATCATTCGCTGTATCCGTTGTGCTCTACATCAAGGAATTCGAGCGCAACAATTAATGGGACAGTTGACGACTCGTCGAGTTACACCTTCATGTCCATTTTATCATTCAGGCATAAATTATGCTGGCCCAGTTTATTTGAAAACTTGGCGAGGAAGATTTGCTCGACATTACAAAGGATATCTTGCTATGTCTAGGTATAGCTTCCGGAATGGAGCCATGTCTTGAATCAACGATATGCCGACGTTTCGCAAATGTTGCAGTTTGCATCATCAGGGCTGAGAACTCTGATACTGAGCTCCCTTGGGTAAAGGTAGTCCT
>NW_022639848.1:24723-26265 GCF_010583005.1 Odontomachus brunneus | reverse complement strand
TACTAGATTTGAGGCTTTCACGGCCATTGATACAATGTCTAGATATAGCTTCCGGAATGGAGCCGTGTCTTGAATCAGCGATATGCCGACGTTTCGCAAACGTTGCAGTTTGCATCATCAGGGCTGAGAACTCTGATACTGAGCTCCCTTGGGTAAAGGTAGTCCTTAGATGCCCCCCTCCCCCTCTCTTTGTGTAGATGGTGTTTAGCGAGTAGGGGACGAGGCTTGAATCCAGCCAATCAGCGTATTTTAATTGATCAGCTGGTCAATTAAAAACCGGGAGGGCAGTATGCCAAATAGAGTTTACTTGCATACCTTTGTCTCGGTTGAGGTTGTTGGGATGTTTCAAAATTTCTAGACCTTCACGATGTTTTCTGGCAAAATAACTCTGTGAGGGAGCCAATCTGGTGGCTTTTTCATATTGTACGGAGTGTCCAGTCTCCATCCAGTGTTCAGCTAGGGCTGATTGAGTAAAGTGACCATACTTGGTACATCGCTGGTGTTCCTTGATTCGCGTACTGATCTTCCTCCCGGTTTCTCCTATATAAACTTTACTACAAGAGCAAGGGATCTTATATACACCTGATGTTTCTAGGCGTGATTTCTGATCCTTCGAATTTGGGAGTAAATGGGAGAGCTTCCTATGAGGTTTGAAGATTACTTTGATTTTGTGTTTACCCAAAATCCTGCTGATAGGTTCTGTTATGCCCTGGAGATATGGAAGGACAGCCGTTTTTCTCTTTTCTCTCTCTTCATCTAGTGTGTCAGTGTTTTTAGGACTGACAATTCTGTTCTTCTGGTTTTTTATTATTTGCGAGATGTTTTTGCTGTTGTATCCATTTTTTGTTAAGGCTGTACTGAGGTGTTCTAGTTCTTTATTCAGAGAAGATGGTTCCGAAATTGTGAGTGCTCTGTAAACCAATGAACTTATGACAGAATTCTTTTGCGAGGGATGATGATGAGAGGTTGCATGTAGATATCTGTCCGTGCGTGTTGGTTTTCGGTAGACCTGGTGACCTAAGATGCCATTTTGGTTCTTTTGGACTAGCACATCCAGGAAGGGTATTTGATTATTTTGTTCCACTTCCATTGTGAACTGAATACTGGGATGTTGTGAATTGAGAAACCCAAAAAACTGAAAAGAAGTTTCCCTGCAATGATTCCAAATTACGAAAGTATCGTCCACATACCGAAACCATGTGGATGGTTTTAGTGGTGCGTTCCACAAAACTTTATTCTCAAAATGTTCCACAAAAATGTTTGCAATGATAGGAAATATAGGAGATCCCATCGCCGCTCCAGAGGTTTGTTCGAAAAACTCTTCTTCGAACTGAAAATAGGTTGAAGTTAAGCAGTGTTCTATGAGTGGCATTCAGTTGGACACAGTACAATTGGACACGGTGCAAATGGACACGGCACTTGACACACGGTTCAATTGGACACAGTGCGTTTGGACACGAAACTTTTGGGCACCGTTGTTTTTGGACACGAAAGAAAATGCACGACGTTCAGTTACACACCGTTCATTTGGACACCGTTCAA
>NW_022639848.1:21931-24368 GCF_010583005.1 Odontomachus brunneus | reverse complement strand
TGGATGTGTCCGTTTGTCAATGTGCGCATCTGGGACTCACTCCGATTTTCGTACTACTATTTGTGATGTAGAGCGTGGGTAAATTGTGGTTTTGGTTATTATTTAATTTAGCGGCAACACCTCCGATTTCGATAAAAATAGACTCAATCGACGCGTTTTTGCATGACAAACAACTTTTTTCTCTGACAAAATCGTCGCTCTTTTTTCTGCGAAGCGAGATATTAATAGACAAAGTTGAGGGCGTATTAGGTTAGAAAATCTGTCATACCATCTATTTCTAGCTATGTAACTGGGTGGCTTCGCCCCCCCCAGACCCCCCTATTACAGGGGGTGGGGGCTGTAATCTTTTGTGAGAAATTCACTTTTTAGCTTAAGCACAAAAGACTATAGCCCCCACCCCCCGTGATAGGGAGGTCTGGGAGACGAAGCCCCCAAGTTACATAACTAGAGATAAATGATATGATAGATTTTCTAACCTAACACGCCCTCAACTTTGTCTATTAATATCTCGCTTCGCAGTAGAGAGCGACGATTTTGTCAGAGGAAAAAGTTGTTTGGCATACAAAAACGTGTCGATTGAGTCTATTTTCATCGAAATCGGAGGTGTTGCCGCTAAACTAAATAATTATCAAAACCACAATTTACACTCTACATCACAAATAGTAGTACGAAAATCGGAGTGAGTCCCAGATGCGCACATTGACAAACGGACACATCCAATCATATGTCGTTGTTTATAGAGTCTCTAGAATATCTCTAGGCATATGGCGTTGTGGTTGGATGTGATAAAAACGAAATAAAAACACAAATATTTTCTACAAAACTATTTTTTATTTCTCATCAGTTGCATATCCATTGCATAAACAAACGATACATAATTAAATGATGATAAAATAAACGGTGCACATCATTCTGTGTCCAAATGAACAGCAGACAACTGGACGATGTCCAAGTGAACGGTGTCCAAATGAACAGTGCGCATCCTTCTGTGTCCAAGTGAACAGTGGGCGATTGAAAGGTGTCCAAGTGAACTGTGTCCAAATGAACGGTGTCCAAGTGAAAAGTGTCCAAATGAACGGTGTCCAAGTGAACAGTGCGCACCCTTCTGTGTCCAAGTAAACAGACAAGCAATTCCATGGTGTCCAAGTGAACGGTGTCCAAGTGAACAGTGTCCAAATGAACGGTGTCCAAGTGAACAGTGTCCAAATGAACGGTGTCCAAGTGAACAGTGTCCAAATGAACGGTGTCCAAGTGAACAGTGTCCAAATGAACGGTGTCCAAGTGAACAGTGTCCAAATGAACGGTGTCCAAGTGAACAGTGTCCAAATGAACGGTGTCCAAGTGAACAGTGTCCAAATGAACGGTGTCCAAGTGAACAGTGCGCACCCTTCTGTGTCCAAGTAAACAGACAAGCAATTCCATGGTGTCCAAGTGAACGGTGTCCAAGTGAACAGTGAGCATCCTTCTGTGTCCAAGTGAACAGTGCGCACCCTTCTGTGTCCAAGTAAACAGACAAGCAATTCCACGGTGTCCAAGTGAACAGTGCGCACCCTTCTGTGTCCAAGTAAACAGACAAGCAATTCCACGGTGTCCAAGTGAACAGTGCGCACCCTTCTGTGTCCAAGTAAACAGACAAGCAATTCCACGGTGTCCAAGTGAACAGTGAGCATCCTTCTGTGTCCAAGTGAACTGTGGGCACTTGAACGGTGTACAACTGAACTGTGTCCAAGTAAACGGTGTCCATGTGAACGGTGTGTAACTGAACGACGTGCATTTTCTTTCGTGTCTAAACGCACCGTGTCCAATTGAACTGTGTGTCAAATGCCATGTCTATTTGCAACGTGTCCATTTGCAACGTGTCCAAATATACTGTGTCCAAGTGCGCCGCTCCCGTGTTCTATTAGTGGGAAGAGGTTGGTAGGAATTTCCTCGGAATTCTTGATGATGTTCAAAGTATCCTGGACTGGAACATTGGTAAACAGTGAGACTACATCAAAACTCACCAGGGTGTCATTAGTATTCATCTTGATTTTAGTGATCTTATTCACGAAATCTGTTGAATTCTTGATATGGGAATCATTGAGACCAGTAAGTTTCTGGAGGGGTTTGGTAAGATAGCGGGCTAACTGGTAGGTAGGTCTCCTAATATTGCTGACAATAGGGCGTAAGGGCACTGATTCCTTGTGGATTTTTGGAAGACCGTAGAGTCTAGGTGCTGAAGAATCTTGAGGGGTTAAATACTTGATAGTTTGAAGGGTTAAATACTTGATAGTTTTTTAATTGACCAGCTGATCAATTAAAATACGCTGATTGGCTGGATGCAAGCCTCGTCCGCTACTCCCTAAACACCATCTACACAAAGGGGGGGGAGGAGGGCATATAAGGACTACCTTTACCCAAGGGAGCTCAGTATCAGAGTTCTCAGCTCTGATGATGC
>NW_022639848.1:16910-18064 GCF_010583005.1 Odontomachus brunneus | reverse complement strand
ACATTTTTTATTAATATCAGTAAGTTGTGTACATTACTCTGCATTATGAGTATGGTGAGTAACATTAATTATATTATTGATATGTTACTTTGTAATATTGCACAATAATATTACAGTAATATTGTTGCATAATATATTAAGTCCTAAATAGCAAGATAATGTCAAATAACATTTTCATTACATCATTAAAATGTTATTAAAACGTCATGTAATGTTACTTGGCACGTAATATATCATATTGAAGTATGAATAATATATTTCAAAGGTAATATATTATTTTATAATATAACAAATATCTTTTTTGTTAATATTATTCACAAGAGGAACTTCTTTTTTTCGGGTCACTGATTTTGCCGAACTTTTATAGAAATATAATATTGTTATAGAATAACAAACGTTATTCGGAGACTATGCAACTCTCAACTGTTTATAAGAAATTGCGGTTTGAAATTTAACAAGCTCCCTTAGTTCTATTGTAGTAGAACACGGATCGAGCAGCGGTGTAGCGCAGCGGACTAGGCGCCACATTATAAATCTGCACGTTAGGTGTTCCGAGCTGGTTTGAGCCCAATTCAGTTTAGTTTTTTTTTTTTTAAGTTCTTTATTGGTATAAAAATATGTAATATATAAAATAATACGCAGACAAATCCTTTATACATTCGAACATTTTTATTACAATAATGACTGTGATATATTACAGTAATATTACTGTGATGCGTTTTCGCGGACAACTGTGATATCTCAGTAATATTACAGTAATATTTCTGCTACATTTCATTGTAATATTGCAATGGAACTGTAATATTACTGTAATATTACTGTAATATTACGTGCTATGTGGGTATTGATTTCTTTTGAATCATTGAAGCCTTAAGGGGATGCTGAATGCCGACAATTCCCTAGCTTTCGTAGTTCAAACTTTTCTCCTAAACAACTGCATATAGCTGCAAATACTTTTACAGTGTAAAAGTACAGATGTTAATAAATGGCTATGCACTCATTTTAATATGAAAAACAAAACAAATTTTATATTTATCTGACACCATACCATATTTTTGCTTGTGTTGTGCCTCAAGTGGAGAGGGCACGTAGAGTAGGTTCGGGATCGGTTGGTCGAGAGTACAAAGGCAGAATGATGTAGTTTCAATAAATAG
>NW_022639848.1:11163-16900 GCF_010583005.1 Odontomachus brunneus | reverse complement strand
CTTTACCCAAGGGAGCTCAGTATCAGAGTTCTCAGCTCTGATGATGCAAATTGCAACGCTTGCGAAACGTCGGCATATCGCTGATTCAAGACATGCTCCATTCCGGAAGTTATACCTAGACATTGTATCAATAGCCGTGAAAGCCTCAAATCTGATATCTTGCTATATTCGTTTGTTTATCCACATCAGCTGTTTATTTAACACTAGTAACAGATTATACAACAGAAGCATTTATTGCAGCCTTTAAAAGGTTTACGGACAAAGAGGAATATGTGCTTCTCTTTTCAGCGATTGTGGAATAAACTTTGTAGGCGCCGACGCAGCTCTTCGTCAGAGGTTTAACTCATCATCTCAAGAATTTAAAGAGACGGCATTCTTACTAGCAAACGATGGAACAAAATGGAATTTTAATCCTCCTTTAGCATCACACTTTGGAGGTAAGTGGGAAGCTGCAGTTAAATTTACAAAATTTCATTTGTTGAGAACAACCAAAAATTCAATTTTGACGTACAAAGAATTGACCACGTTACTCGTTCAAATTGTGGTAGTTTTGAATTTCAGACCACTCAGTCCACTATCAGACGATAGTGATGATGTTTCAGCTCTTACTCCCGGATATTTTCTCATAGGCGAACCATTGACAACAGTACCAAAATCAACCTTCCTTGATGTTTCTGAATCTCGATTACTCGCTGGCAACTACTTCAACAGAAACTTAATCATTTTTGGTCACGATGGCATTCTGAATGTTTGCAGCAACATCAATCAATTTCAAAGTGGCATTATCCTATAAACGAAATCAAACTATGCTCACTTGTCTTAATTACCGATGAGCGATATCTGCCAGCTAAATGGCCTTTAGCTAGAATACTTGAGCTTCATCCAGGAAACGACGGCCTTACTCGTTTAGTTACGCTTCGCACAGCAATATCTACTTTTAAAAGGCCAATCTCAAAGCTCTGTGTTCTACCAGTGTCTGATGAAGAGGATGATTCGATAACTAAGTTGCTCAAGGCGAGCGAAATGTTCAGAAAAGATGATGAAGAAACACACAAATCTGTATCCTTCTTTATTATAAAATACCTCTAATTTTATGTCAAATTTATTTCAGCTTTTATTTAAAACGGACCCTTGTGGTTCTGGCGGGTCTTTCACGACTCTTCGAGCGCAAGCTCTTCATTGATTATCATCATAACATGCAATGCAATTCATATGAGATAGTCGAACTCTTCAAGCAAGGCTTGAAGAGAATATAACATTACATTATTCGATAGTTTTATTTGAAACTGTTATCAGGACCTTGAATAAATTCTCGCTATTTTCCAACGGATGGCGTAACCAAAACTGCGTGCGTGTAATTTAAGATGGTAACGCATCTATAAGAAAGTACTATAAGCAAGCTTGAAATTCAGTGTATGTCATTTCGCCGCAGTGTAAACAACTTTTTTTTTTCATAGTGTTAAACATGTCGAATTTCGTGCCAAAAAAGAATATTTGCGGGGAATTTTACTGCATTACTTTATTCAAAAAAATCTGTAGCTGAAGCACACAGAATTTTTGTCAGACTTACGGCGATCATGCTCTGTCGGAAACAACATGCAGAGATTGGTTTAGCGCTTCAAAAATAATGATTTTGATGTTGAAAGTAAAGAACGCTCAGTCGCACCGGAAAAGTTTAAAGACGAAGAATTGGAGGCATTACTTCATGAAGACTCATGTCAGACGCTAGCTGAACGCTAGCAGAATCATTAGGAGTTGATCTCACAACAGTTTCGAAACGTTTGAAAGTATTAAGAATGATTCAAAAGTAAGGACATTGGGTGTCGTACGAGTTGAAGCCGAGAGATGTCGAACGGCGTCTTTTCATGTGTGAACAGCTGCTTCAACGGCAGAAAAGAAAAGATTTTTTGCATTGTATCGTGACTGGCAATGAAAATTGGATACACTATGATAACCCTAAACGTAGAAGATCATGGGGTAAGACCGGCCATACATCAACATCGTCGGCAAAGCCGAATATTCATGGTTCGAAGCTTCTGCTCTGCATTTGGTGGGATCAGCTGGGTGTAGTTTATTATGAGCTACTCAAACCGAACGAAACCATCACGGGAGATCGCTATCGACTGCAATTGATGCGTTTGAGCTGAGCATTGAAGGAAAAACGGCCGCTATACGATCAGAAATACGACAAAGTGATTTTGCAACATGACAACGCTCGGCCATATATTGCAAAACCGGTGAAAACCTACTTGGAAATGCTTAAATGGGATGTCCTACCCCACCCGCCATATTCACCAGACATTGCCCCTTCTGATAAATCACTTGTTCCGATCGATGGCACATGGCCTGGCTGAGCAGCACTTTCATTCTTATGAAAATGCCAAAAAATAGATCGACTCTTGGATAGCCTCAAAAGACGTGTCGTTTTTCCGACGTAGAATTCAAATGCTGCCAGAAAGATGGAAAAAAGTAGTGGTTAGCGATGGACAATACTTTCAGTGATATGTTTTATACGACTTTTTTTAAATAAAGCATTAATTTTCACGAAAAATCAGCGAGAACTTTTTCAAGATCCTAATATATTCTCTATAGGTTTCTTGTTATACAAACAAGAGAACCTTACCGTCTTGTCCCGCGCGCTAAAGGCATCATTTGTTTTAGACCCTACATATGTAACTGCCGTGGATATTTTTACCACGACGACGTGTTCATTTATCGTCAAAAGAAAAAGCGTCTTTAACTTCAGTTTTCTTTGAACTATCAAAAAGGCTAGACGGATTTATCCTGTTCCTGAGCGTCCGTCGCCTCATCGTCAACGAGATCCTGTTTCTTGAGCGTTCGTCGCCTCATCGTCGACGAGATTCTGTTTCTGAGTTTTCGCCGTCCCATCGTCGACGAGTTCCTGTTTTCTGAACGTTCGCCGCCTCATCGCCGACGAGATCTTGTTCCTGAGTGTCCGTCACCTCATCTTCGACGAGATCCTGTTTCTGAGCATCCGCCGTTTCATCATCAACGAGTTCCTGTTCCTGCGCGGCTACTCGCCTTCCGACGATTTCCCGTTGCCGAGTTCCTGTTTCTGCGCGGCTACTCGCCGCCTCTCGACGACTTTCCCGTTGCCGAATTCTTGTTCCTAGGCAGCTACTCGCCTCGCGACGACTTCCCTGTTATCGAGTTGCTGTTATCTACGTAGCTATTCGTCTCCCGTTAACGTGTTCCTGTTTTCCTGTTCGACTACTTCCTGGTCTTTACTTACCCACACAGCACGTGATATAAGGTGTAGTAAAAAGAAATCCATTATTTTTGCATGAAATTGAAGGCTTTATTTAGCATAGTTAGAATGATCCGATTTAGGTCAAATATGTACCGTTTTGTTCGATAACTTGTTGCTATTTTGAAGGTAATTCCATTATGCCTCTTTCATAGAAACCCTTGTCCCTATTGGCAAAGAACTGGGACAGTCGATTTTCACAAGCTTCTCTTGAGGCGAATTTTTCACCAGCAAAATCATTCGCCATAGACAGGAACAGGTGGTAATCACTTGGTGCCAGGTCCGGACTATAAGGTGGATGCATAAGAACCTTCGAACCAAGCTCCCGGAGCTTCTAGCGAGTCACTATCGATGTATATGGCCTGGCGTTGTCCTGATGGAACACAATTCCTTCCCTATTGGCCAAAGCTGGCCGCTTCTAAGTGATTGATTCCTTCAGACGATCCAATTGTTGACAGTACAGGTCCGAATTAAGAGTTTGGCCGTAGGGAAGCAGCTCATAGTGGATGATTCCCTGCTAATTCCACCAAACACACAGCAAAGCTTTCCTGACCGTCAATCTTGGCTTGGCCACCGTTTGCGCCGGCTCACCGCGTTTCGACCACGACCGTTTTCGCTTGACGTTGTCGTAAGTGACCCACTTTTCATCACCAGTCACCATCCGCTGCAGAAATGGGTCGATTTTGTTGCGATTCAGCAGCGATTCGCAGATGGAAATTCGGTCCATGAGGTTTTTTTGCGTTAACTCGTGTGGCACCCATACATCGAGCTTCTTTTTGTATCCAGCCTTATTCAAGTGGTTCCAAACGGTTTTTTGTGCAATGTTTAGCTCCTGGGCAATCGAAACAGTGCTTACATGACGGTCGGACTCGACGATTTCCATTATTTTATCGACATTTTCGACAATTGGCCTTCCAGAGCGTGGTGCATCTTTGACATCAAAATTACCGGAACGGAATCGACGAAACCAAAATTGCGCGTGATTGGCTGTTACAGTATCAGGACCATAAACACTGTTCACATTTTCAGCCGCCTGGCTTGCGTTTTCGCCTTTATCGAAGAAAACCTGTAAAATATGGCATATTTTCTTTTTGCTGGTGTCCATTTTTGACGCGCGCTCAAACAATACTGAGTCAAACAATCACAAAACTGTCTGAGAAGTTTTTTTGGTGCGAAATCTTATCTTTCTAACGCCATCTAGCGTAAACCGATCGCACTTATATAACGCGAGATACACATTACTAAAGCCATCTATTGGAAAAATAATGGATTTCTTTTTACTACACCTTATATTATAGAAATATTGCAGTGATATTGCAATATAGTAGTAATATTATATATCGCAGTGAAATATTATAGAAATATTACTGAAATATTGCACCTTTACATATTTCATTAAAATATTACAGAAATATTACTACAACATTACATACTTATATTATTGAAATATTTTACTTATATTTTTGCAATATTGCAGTTGCAATATATCGTATTCTAAATAGAAATATATCGTAATATATCGTATTCTAATAGATTACATCATGTGATATATCAGTTTTTTATTGACATTACATACATCATTAAAACGTTATTACGGCGTTATTTGAAGTTACCTTTCTACTTGGAATATTATAAATTGTATTAGAATATAAAATATATTTGAGGTAATATATTCCCACACAGCAAAGGTGTCCAAAATATATCATAGAGACATCCTAAAGATATATTTGGGATATGTGATATCTTGAAGATATCCCTATGATGTATTTGAGATATTCCTGCTGTGTGGGTTGTTTTTGATGTAATAAATACATTTTTTATTAATATCAGTAAGTTGTGTACATTACTCTGCATTATGAGTATGGTGAGTAACATTAATTATATTATTGATATGTTACTTTGTAATATTGCACAATAATATTACAGTAATATTGTTGCATAATATATTAAGTCCTAAATAGCAAGATAATGTCAAATAACATTTTCATTACATCATTAAAATGTTATTAAAACGTCATGTAATGTTACTTGGCACGTAATATATCATATTGAAGTATGAATAATATATTTCAAAGGTAATATATTATTTTATAATATAACAAATATCTTTTTTGTTAATATTATTCACAAGAGGAACTTCTTTTTTTCGGGTCACTGATTTTGCCGAACTTTTATAGAAATATAATATTGTTATAGAATAACAAACGTTATTCGGAGACTATGCAACTCTCAACTGTTTATAAGAAATTGCGGTTTGAAATTTAACAAGCTCCCTTAGTTCTATTGTAGTAGAACACGGATCGAGCAGCGGTGTAGCGCAGCGGACTAGGCGCCACATTATAAATCTGCACGTTAGGTGTTCCGAGCTGGTTTGAGCCCAATTCAGTTTAGTTTTTTTTTTTTTAAGTTCTTTATTGGTATAAAAATATGTAATATATAAAATAATACGCAGACAAATCCTTTATACAT
>NW_022639848.1:11003-11153 GCF_010583005.1 Odontomachus brunneus | reverse complement strand
TGCCAGGTCCGGACTATAAGGTGGATGCATAAGAACCTTCGAACCAAGCTCCCGGAGCTTCTAGCGAGTCACTATCGATGTATATGGCCTGGCGTTGTCCTGATGGAACACAATTCCTTCCCTATTGGCCAAAGCTGGCCGCTTCTAAGT
>NW_022639848.1:10422-10993 GCF_010583005.1 Odontomachus brunneus | reverse complement strand
TATATTACAGTAATATTACTGTGATGCGTTTTCGCGGACAACTGTGATATCTCAGTAATATTACAGTAATATTTCTGCTACATTTCATTGTAATATTGCAATGGAACTGTAATATTACTGTAATATTACTGTAATATTACGTGCTATGTGGGTATTGATTTCTTTTGAATCATTGAAGCCTTAAGGGGATGCTGAATGCCGACAATTCCCTAGCTTTCGTAGTTCAAACTTTTCTCCTAAACAACTGCATATAGCTGCAAATACTTTTACAGTGTAAAAGTACAGATGTTAATAAATGGCTATGCACTCATTTTAATATGAAAAACAAAACAAATTTTATATTTATCTGACACCATACCATATTTTTGCTTGTGTTGTGCCTCAAGTGGAGAGGGCACGTAGAGTAGGTTCGGGATCGGTTGGTCGAGAGTACAAAGGCAGAATGATGTAGTTTCAATAAATAGCTTTAATATACTTCTTGTAATAACTTCCCGAGTTCTAATAACTAGTGGAGATTAACAGTCGCGCAAGTTACTACCGCAGGACCGGAGGAGCAATAACCTGATTGACA
>NW_022639848.1:10092-10412 GCF_010583005.1 Odontomachus brunneus | reverse complement strand
ATTATAGAAATATTGCAGTGATATTGCAATATAGTAGTAATATTATATATCGCAGTGAAATATTATAGAAATATTACTGAAATATTGCACCTTTACATATTTCATTAAAATATTACAGAAATATTACTACAACATTACATACTTATATTATTGAAATATTTTACTTATATTTTTGCAATATTGCAGTTGCAATATATCGTATTCTAAATAGAAATATATCGTAATATATCGTATTCTAATAGATTACATCATGTGATATATCAGTTTTTTATTGACATTACATACATCATTAAAACGTTATTACGGCGTTATTTGAAGTT
>NW_022639848.1:9757-10082 GCF_010583005.1 Odontomachus brunneus | reverse complement strand
TCTTACAAAACGTTTCGGCAACGCTAAAAATAATACTAACGATTATAACACTTGGTATGAAAAATTCTTCGTACGCAGATAAAAAATGAAAGTGCGTAGCCATGCAGGAAATATTACAGAATATGATAAGGCTTTCAGAAAACGATTTCAAGATCTATGTTAAATAAAAAGTTTGAACTTCGAATTGGTTGCACATGTGCTAGCGTATATACAGGGTGAATATTATATACCGGAACACCTGAATATCTCGAAAACAAAGCGTTGTATAAAAAAATGTTAAATGCAAAAGTTGTAGGGTTTAAAAAGATCTATTTTATGATATTAG
>NW_022639848.1:7814-9747 GCF_010583005.1 Odontomachus brunneus | reverse complement strand
GATGTAATAAATACATTTTTTATTAATATCAGTAAGTTGTGTACATTACTCTGCATTATGAGTATGGTGAGTAACATTAATTATATTATTGATATGTTACTTTGTAATATTGCACAATAATATTACAGTAATATTGTTGCATAATATATTAAGTCCTAAATAGCAAGATAATGTCAAATAACATTTTCATTACATCATTAAAATGTTATTAAAACGTCATGTAATGTTACTTGGCACGTAATATATCATATTGAAGTATGAATAATATATTTCAAAGGTAATATATTATTTTATAATATAACAAATATCTTTTTTGTTAATATTATTCACAAGAGGAACTTCTTTTTTTCGGGTCACTGATTTTGCCGAACTTTTATAGAAATATAATATTGTTATAGAATAACAAACGTTATTCGGAGACTATGCAACTCTCAACTGTTTATAAGAAATTGCGGTTTGAAATTTAACAAGCTCCCTTAGTTCTATTGTAGTAGAACACGGATCGAGCAGCGGTGTAGCGCAGCGGACTAGGCGCCACATTATAAATCTGCACGTTAGGTGTTCCGAGCTGGTTTGAGCCCAATTCAGTTTAGTTTTTTTTTTTTTAAGTTCTTTATTGGTATAAAAATATGTAATATATAAAATAATACGCAGACAAATCCTTTATACATTCGAACATTTTTATTACAATAATGACTGTGATATATTACAGTAATATTACTGTGATGCGTTTTCGCGGACAACTGTGATATCTCAGTAATATTACAGTAATATTTCTGCTACATTTCATTGTAATATTGCAATGGAACTGTAATATTACTGTAATATTACTGTAATATTACGTGCTATGTGGGTATTGATTTCTTTTGAATCATTGAAGCCTTAAGGGGATGCTGAATGCCGACAATTCCCTAGCTTTCGTAGTTCAAACTTTTCTCCTAAACAACTGCATATAGCTGCAAATACTTTTACAGTGTAAAAGTACAGATGTTAATAAATGGCTATGCACTCATTTTAATATGAAAAACAAAACAAATTTTATATTTATCTGACACCATACCATATTTTTGCTTGTGTTGTGCCTCAAGTGGAGAGGGCACGTAGAGTAGGTTCGGGATCGGTTGGTCGAGAGTACAAAGGCAGAATGATGTAGTTTCAATAAATAGCTTTAATATACTTCTTGTAATAACTTCCCGAGTTCTAATAACTAGTGGAGATTAACAGTCGCGCAAGTTACTACCGCAGGACCGGAGGAGCAATAACCTGATTGACATTCTTCTCTGGTCTTTTTATAATATATAATTAGGTCATAGGAGGGGGTGTTTAAACAACTAAAGAGTTGTTGCATTTAGTGCTGACCTGTCCCCAATATGTTATAATATATTTCCAAGGCGACGCTTAGCGTAGCACTTGCATAATCATAATAATGTTGTAGCGCTGTCGAGGCGGTTTCTTACAAAACGTTTCGGCAACGCTAAAAATAATACTAACGATTATAACACTTGGTATGAAAAATTCTTCGTACGCAGATAAAAAATGAAAGTGCGTAGCCATGCAGGAAATATTACAGAATATGATAAGGCTTTCAGAAAACGATTTCAAGATCTATGTTAAATAAAAAGTTTGAACTTCGAATTGGTTGCACATGTGCTAGCGTATATACAGGGTGAATATTATATACCGGAACACCTGAATATCTCGAAAACAAAGCGTTGTATAAAAAAATGTTAAATGCAAAAGTTGTAGGGTTTAAAAAGATCTATTTTATGATATTAGCAGTTTGACCTTGAGTTGCGTCATAAAGATCAGGTCAAGGTCACAATGATTTTAAATGGATACCCCCATTTTTTATTGTATATTCTTGTAGCTTATCTCGAGAGCTTTCCAAAACACTATACTTAAGTATTTTTTCGTTAAGTACTTTTCGAGTTAA
>NW_022639848.1:4373-4855 GCF_010583005.1 Odontomachus brunneus | reverse complement strand
CCGGCCGATTAAGGCAAGAGGAAAATCATATCCGGCCGATTAAGGCAAGATGGTTCTGTGTCCGGAAAATTAAAGAGAGAATAGGTTTTTCTTGTCAATAAAGGCATCATAACATCAAATTGCTTTTAATTAAGCAAGATGGCCCAAGGAACGTTTCATGATATCAGTTGCTCAAAATGTCCACCATCAACTGTTTGACAACAAGCTATTCTGTAGTAAAATGATGCTACAGCTCTTTGGATTATATCATTAGGGATTAAAGCAGTTGCCTGAAGAATACGATTTCTATAATAAGTTCATTTAGATCTTGTGGTTTTGTTTTGTAAACTATTTCTTTTAAATAACCCCACAAGAAATAATCTAATGCTGTGAGATCGGGTGATCTGGCCGGCCATTCAATAGCTCCTCGTCTACCTATCCAACGATCAGGAAATACTGCATTAAGATAATTACGAACATTCCTCCCGTAATGCGGAGCTGCA
>NW_022639848.1:198-4328 GCF_010583005.1 Odontomachus brunneus | reverse complement strand
TCAAGGTCAAACTGCTAATATCATAAAATAGATCTTTTTAAACCCTACAACTTTTGTATTTAACATTTTTTTATACAACGCTTTGTTTTCGAGATATTCAGGTGTTCCGGTATATAATATTCACCCTGTATAATCATGTGATAAGTAGAATGGCATCATAGTTCCAGTATTTTCCGATAGTAGCGCTCGTATCGCTATATCATTCTGTCCTCCTTTCTCTTTTGGTGAACAAGGATAGAATAATTGTTGCCAAGGTTGGGCACGTATTATACTTAACGTATTATACATTGGTTATATACACGTATGAAATTAGGTATAATACGGTCTTAGGTTTCATACGTATGATACATAAAGTGGCGCCACCATAGTAATATGCATGTGCAACATGCAACTCATGTTGAATTTGCTCTTAGCAAATGAGAATCAAATCCCAGGACGTAGCATGCAGATCATTAGCTTGTCGCGACAGCTAATGAGAAGCACCAGAGGTAACCATTTCGAAGTTATCATAATTTATTTTTATGCAGGCCATCAGTTCGTAATGTGGAGGATTTATAATATTGTAGTGTACTCTCTCTAACACGGTGGATTTTTGCATGTGCATCTGCTTCGCACGTAATAAATCGGTACTCTACTTAGACGTCTTATGTAAATGAGCCTAATGCCCACATATACGCCAGCATGCGTGCAACATATTTGTAGTTCAAACTTTTATTTAGTGCCCTTGAAACCGTTATCTAAAAGCCTCATAATATTCTGTAAAGTCTTTTGTATGACTATGCACTTTCATTTTTTATCTACATACAAAGAATTTTGTATACGAAGCGAAAATATGGGGCGCTATCAGAGTACCGTCGGAACTCGTCAGAATCTATTATAATCGGAATCATTCTGTTATTTTCAACAATTGTATTGTTTTTTCTAGAAAAAACGGTTAGCTTCTGACCAAAATCAATTTTTACCGATTCCATAATACCTAGTTAGGTATACATGACATTGTACATATGAGAAAATTAAAATTTCATGTTCTTTTTCAAATTATATTGGCTGTATCTCCACTCACAGATATCTGCAGTTTTATTCTGTCAAAGAATTTGCAATGACATGCAGCCATATGAAAGAAAAATAAAAACTACAAAAAGTTGATTATAATTGTTATTTATCATGTTTTTTTCGACTTTGCATTTCGTGATATAATATACTTTCAATAGATGAAAACTTTATGTATATTAGTCTATCAGGGCTGATGTATATTCATGCCCAAAGCAAGTGGCGAATCAAGGAAGAGTATTGTTGGATATGGCTGCAGGAGAAAATATTCTACATTCAATATTATTTCTCTTTATAGCAGAAAAATATTATTATATTAATATCTTTTCCCCTATAAGCTGGAATGTTAATATAATATTTATCTGCTATGAAGAGGAATAAGGGTGTATTTAAACTAATATTTTATTGCAAATAAGGGATGGGTATTTAATAGACAGTGTGAAGGGAGAAAACAATCTAATAAGTAAATTTTCCATTGAATGCTGCACTTTATATCACTTTTATTAAAATAATTTTTATAAACTTGTGTGTATGTGTGTGTCTCTGTGTGCATGTGTGTTATATTTTTACAATGTTTTTACAATTGTAGCAATTGTAACATTTTTTACATTACAAGAAAATAAATTTTTACATTTTACAACAAACTAAAGACACAATAATAAAAATGAAAAGATATCTTTGAGAAAAAAAAACAAAGTTTGACAACTGTAATGCGTCGTCTACGGCTCTGCAAAATGAATTTCTTCTTTTCCTTGTTCTGCCTGACGCACTGCTTTCTTTATCGTCTGTTAAGAATATTATTTATAACTCAACATTATTTATCAATTGAAATTTACGCATTGGCAATTATACTATTTAGAGTCCTGTGCTACAATCCATGAATGCAAGCTCAATTAACGCGTTTTGGCTAAACAAGTAAGTTCCCAATTTGTTAAAATTGTATCTCTATAGAAAACTATAGGAAGCGAGATATCAATTATAAGAATAAATAACTGCTAAAGTTAGGTAATCTGTCATAGCAAGAAATTGTAGCGATATTAATATACGTGTGCAAATTTTATGTACGTGTGCAAATTTTATGAGAAACAGATATACCAAAAATTTTTGCAGAGAATACTAATTAAAACAGAGTCATCTTCTGCTTTAATAAATACTCCCTGCTTTATTTGTTGTACATCCTTTTGTAAAATGTACACTAAGCGCTACAGAGTCATTGATGTATGTGTCAATTGTAGCACATTATTTTATAGCTTATAGGGAGTATGACGTTGAATCATATTGGTATTGCTCACAATCAATCGAATGTGCTATACTTTACGTAATATCAAATTCAGTTGCTTCCAATAGTGCGCACTGAGGCTTGTTCATTGTTCGCTCTTACATTTAGAATGGATTCTGTATGAATCATTTCACAGCCTAAGAAGTATTGAAAGTTGTATATAACACGATTCTAAATGAATTAAGAGATGAGGCGATAAACTACAACTTACCGGTATCGGGGGACCGAAGTACCCTGATCGACAGTATAATGTCGCATCTGGATAGATACGGGCCGGTAGACGATTTCTTAAATAGCGGAGACAAAGTCGATGCGTCAAGAGTGGCCGAGGAGCGATCAGGAAACCAACGGGAGCGGCTAGTTACGGAGAAGGTATTCCAGAGGGCCTTGGTGACCCTGACGCAAAGTATGGTCCAACAGCAGCAGCGGATGCAGGAGCAGCAGCGAAGATTCATGCAGGAACAGCAGAATCAGTTCCAGCAGCTGGTGAGAGTACTGACGGTGGAGCGGAGCAGAGTGCCGGTGACCGCAGAAAATGACGGGTCGTCAAAACCGATGACGAGTAGTGCTGCGGCGAGTCGATCAACTCCACCGTCGGACTTACCTCGAGTAAGACAACCGATCACGAGACCGGCGGAGGTGCCGATGACCATGATCTCGGTGCAAAACTTAGCGCCGCAGATTCCGGAATTCGCGGGAACGGAGGCGGACAACGTACGGAGCTGGATTCAAAGGGTCGACTATGTAGCCAGGATCCACGGCGCTTCCGATGGCATCACACTGTTAGAGACGACGAGTCGACTAGTCGGGACCGCACGTCGTTAGTACGATACGCTGGGAGGCCACGTCATAGAATCCTGGACTGCGGTAAGGAGAGAGTTGTTAAAAATGTTTGATCGGGAGATACCTTATTTCAAAACTATGGCCAAGATAGAAGCGCGAAAATGGTTATCACACAAAGAAACTTACAATCAGTATACGTTAGACAAGTTGACCTTGATGCACTGCTTAGAATTGTCCAGTAAGAACTACATTCAATTGTTGATCGGAGGCATCACGTCAGCTTCGTCGAGCCACAGCGCTGTCGCTGAATGCCTAAACGATAGAAGAATTTATTGAGAAAATACGGGTGATAACGAAGGGAGTCGGTGAGATAGAAAGGAGGGTAGCGGTAACGCACGTTACAAGCAAAGCCGCAGGAAATTGCCGAAATTGTGGGCGTAGAGGTCAATCCCACAAGGAGTGCCGAGTCGAGCCGTCTTGCTTTTATTGCAAGGAGAGAGGACATCGCCAATTCGATTGCCCAGCGATCCGGAGGAGAGAAACGAACATCCCGCCGTCGCCGAGAACATACGCGACGCAGAGGCCAGCAATAAGACCAGCGATAGCAGTAGGTATTATAGGCGGTTTCTAACTCAGGTCCTCCGAGGGGGGGTGAGGGGCGGGGGGTACCGCGGGCGAGGGGGGTATGACGTCACCGCGGGGGGTATGACGTCACGGGGGGGTATGACGTCACCGCGGGTGGGGGTATGACGTCACCGCGGGGGTTATCATCGGTCGGTAATTGGGGGGGCATACCGATATTACCGACGGTCGGTAATTTTTACCGATATTATATAACATTTAATTTTTTTACCAACATATAATTCTTACCAACATATAATTACCGATAATACCAACGATCGTTAATTTATTACCGATATTATATACCAACATTTAATTTTTTACCAACATATATATTCTTTACATAATTTTTACTGTCATCTTTATACCTATCTTTAAAATACTACATAATATCGAT
>NW_022639848.1:0-188 GCF_010583005.1 Odontomachus brunneus | reverse complement strand
ATCGATGATCGGTAATTACCGATATAATTTTTTCTATCTGCTTTCGATAGATCATTTTACCGATCTGCGGCGGTTTTCGCGGCGGTTTTCGCGGCGGATTTAGCGGCGGTTTCCGCGCCGCCCGCGCCGCCCGCGCCGTCCGCGCCGCCCCGCGCATTTCGCAGCGTGATTTTTAGTCACAGCTGCAA
>NW_022639847.1:74477-77482 GCF_010583005.1 Odontomachus brunneus | reverse complement strand
ATATATATATATATATATATATATATATATATATATATATACCCATATAGCACAAATCCCATACATCACCAAATGTATGAAATACATCCTAGAGACATTCCAGAGATAATGTGATATCTCTGGGATGTCTCTGGGATATATTTCGGACATTTGTGCTGTATGGGATGTTCAATAGATATCTTAATAATGTTCTAAGAATATTCGAATATTCTTAGAACGTTTTTAGGATATCTATTGAACATTTGTGCTGTATGGATATATATATATATAACATTTTAAAAAAGTAATTCCAAATAAATATTTATAAATGTTTATCTAATAACTTACTAAGGGAGCGGTGCACTTGGACACGGTGCATTTGGACACAGCCAATCACAGCACCGTGTGATTAGAGACATTTGTAGGGTCGCTTGGAACAGCGACTTGTGATTGGACTGTGTCCAACTGCCCCGTGTCCAACTGATATACACCCGTTGGATACGGGGCAATTGGACACAGTCCAATCACAAGTCGCTGTTCCAAGGGACCATACAAATGTCTCTAATCACACAGTGCTGTGATTGGCTGTGTCTAAATGCACCGTGTCCAAGTGCACCGCTCCCAACTATGATATAACACAGGAGTAACATGTAATATAATTGCTGTTATACATTATTAATATTGAGGTTACTTAATTTCCTTTATAACTGCGATATAACTATGTTATAAAACTGTTATGTTATTATGTTATTTACTGGTTAAGTTACATCAACAATATAACAGCAACATAACTTTAATATAACATGTTATATAAGAATTCTAATGTTTGTATTACATTTCAGTTGTACAATATTTTTATACATAAATGTAAAATTATATTTTAGGTGTTTCTCATATATAAAATATGATATTTTAATATATGCAAGAATCGTTATCACGATATTGTAAAACTAGAGTTCTTACAAAGAGTCTAATCATAACCTTACTCTGTCAAAGTATTATGAGAGAGAAAGAAAGAATATTCTCTCTCTTTTGCGAGTTGTAGGTTAAAATTTGATTACTGATACAACATTGTATTAATATTAATCATTGTGATTGTCGTGTCAAACATTTACCAACAAATATGTCATAACATTTTTTGAACGATATAACAATATATTGTAAATATTATCTATCAAGAGAGAGATATCGTTACGGCGCATCGGCATCACCAGTTTCCGGACGATCGTTGTTAAGCATTGAACAACATGATCTAAAAAGGGGGGGTGCCGCCTGACATACGATCGAAACCACGCGAGTTTCACGAATAATTGAAATAATACGGAATAAGAAATGTCAGTTTTTTTTTTATTATTTAGATAAAATAATCATACATTATCACTTATTTGAACAATACTAATGAATAAATCGTTAGAATTCAACAAAAAAAACATATGTCTTTGCTGGAACATTACTTAGTTATTTTGCAGTTATATAACATTAATTGATGTTCCTATATAACCATAATATAACATGATATATTACATGTTACATCTATGAGTGGAAAATAATAACATAACAGCAATATATCAGTAACTTTCATGCAATATTATCTGTTATATCATTAATGTTAATCACTTCTATTGCAGTTATATAACATTGATATAACTGTGTTTGCTAGGTATAAGCTCTGCGCGGTTTTTGCTGCAAATCTGCAGCAATTATCCGACAACAAGCTCTGCCGCATATTTGGCGACAATTTGGTAGCAAGATTTAATATAACAGATCCTGCATCAAATTTGTTATCTATTTGTCATCAAAAGTTGATAGCAAGGTCTGCTTGAATTTTGTTCGCGTAGGTTTGTCTATCTGGGTTAATAACGTATAACAGCAGTTATATTACATGTTACTTCTGTGTTATATCACAGTTATGTTCTGTGTTTGTTGGGTTATATCGTTCAAAAAATGTTATGATATATTTGTACGTAAATGTTTGACACAACGTAACAACAATCACAATGCGAATAATATTGATACAATGTTGTATCACCCTACTGAAAAATTTCTGTTGAGATAAGAAGAGAATTCCCAATTCAGTTCTCAGTTGAATTCTCAATTGAATTCTCAAATGCCGTTTCCGCAAAAATTCGTATGTAAGATCTCAATTGAGGTATTTGTATCTGATGAAAATAATTTATTGAAAATATAATGAACTTTTGCTGAAATGCTTTTGAAAAGCATTCACAATTTTGACCCAATTTCATTAAAATTTCTTTATAATTTCATTAATATTTCGATAATATTTTATTAAGAATGTAAAAAAATTCAGTGAAAAATCATTATTAATTAAAATAGATTGAGAAAAATATAATGAAGTATTATTTTGTCTACATAATAAAAAAACTGGCATTTTATATTTTGTGTCGTTTCATTTATTCGTGAGATTCGATTCCGTGTCACACGGTCACCCATCTTTAGATGACTATGCGCTGTTCAATGCCTATCCTCAACGATCGTACGGGAACTGGTGATGGCAATGCGTTGTAACGATATTGTGGTGGATTGTATTTACAATATACTCTTGTAGCATTTAAAAATGTAATGACATATTTGTTGGTAAATGTTTCAAAGGACGTAACAACAATCACAATGCGATTAATATTGATACAATATTGTATAACTAATCAAACTTTGACATACAATGTGCTCGCAAAAGAGAGAGAATATTCCTTCTTTCTCTCTCTTTTGCAAGCATATTGTGTTTAAATTTAATTAGTTATACAATATTGTATCAATATTAATCGCATTGTGATTGTTGTTACGTCCTTTGAAACATTTACCGACAAATATGTCATTACATTTTTGAACGTTGTAAAAGTATATTGTAAATATAATCTACCACGATATCGTTACAGCGCATTGGCATTATTAGTTCCAGTACGATCGTTGAGGTTAGGCATTTGAACAGCGCATAGTCATCTAAAGATGGTGACCGTGTGACACGAGATCGAATCCTACGCGAATCTCATGAATAAATGAAACGACAT
>NW_022639847.1:70388-74330 GCF_010583005.1 Odontomachus brunneus | reverse complement strand
AAAATAATACTTCATTATACTTTTCTAAATATTTTAATTAATAATAATTTTTCACTGAATTTTTCTACTCTCTTAATAAAATATTATCGAAATATTAATGAAATTATAATGAAATTTTAATGAAATTGGATTAAAATTGTGAATGCTTTTCAAAAGCATTTCAGCAAAAGTTCATTATATTTTCAATAAATTATTTCTATCAGATATCAGAAATATCTCAATTGAGATCTTACATGCGAATTTTTGCAGAAACCACATTTGAGAATTCAATTGAGAATTCAACTGAGAATTGAATTGGGAATTCTATTGTTATCTTAACAGAAATTTTTCAGTAGGGCAATAATCAAATTTTAACATACAACGTGCTCGCAAAAGAGAAAATATTCCTTCTTTCTCTCTCACAATATTTTGGTAAAGTTATAATTAGATTTTTTTGTAAAAATTCTAGTTTTACAATATCGTGATAATGATCCTTGCATATATTTAATATCACATTTTATATACGAAAATCACCGAAAATATAATTTTATATTTGTGTATAAAAATATTGCTTAACTGAAATGTAATGCAAACATTAGAACTCTTATAATAACATTATATTAAAGTTATGTTGCTGTAATATTTTTGGTGTAACTTAACCAATAAATAACATAACAGTTTTATAACATAGTTATATCGCAGTTATAAAGGAAATTAAGTAACCTCAATATTAATAACATATAACAGCAGTTATATTAAGCCAGCGGTACACGATGCTTGTTTTCGTGTTGGTTTGCTTGTTGTATGGAAATACTCTGTTCTGATTGGTGCATTTTTGAAGATGGATGGAAATGCATCAATCAAAACAGAGCATCTTCATCCAGTAAGCAATCCAGCACGAAAACAAGCACCGTGTGCCGTGTGGTTTTACATGTCACTCCTGTGTTATATCACAGTTATGTTCTATGTTTACTGGGTATCACCATGTGATATGCAGATATTAAAAGCATTTACGTTGCTAATTCTGTTTTGCTTTACTAAGTTCCTTCTTTTGCCGTTGTTTGGTCCTGGCGGCGCTACAGATGTTGACAGACGCTTATGGCTTCTGCACACAGGACGCGGTAATACTTGCCGCGCGGCAAAAGTCCGCACGACAGCCAATCAATATGTTGTTTTTCCGTAAGAGCTAGAAGATTATTACGGAAAGCAGTATATTGATTGGCTGTCGCACGAACTTCCGCCGCGTGGCAAGTATTACTGCGTCCTGTGTGCATTAGAATCACCGTTAACATAGTTATATAGTCAAAAGGTTATGGTGCCAATACATGGGAGCGTTCTAGCGTTGTGCGTTAAAGCGTTAGCCAATCAACGTATCAGGTCCCAGAAGTAAACTTGTAGTTCTTGCGGAAAGTTGCACGTTGATTGGCTACCGCTTTAACGCTCGACGCTCGATGCTGCCATGTAAAGGTACCTTTAGATCTCAATGGTGTATTGCAGGATTTACAACGCGTCCGATGTCCGACGTACGACGTCCGATATCCAATAAAAGAATAGCTTTCCAATGGAGAATTGAATTCTCTATTAGTAAGCTGTTCTCCTATTGGATATTGGACGTCGTATATCAGACGCGGTGTGAATCCTGCATATGGACATACACCTATACACAGAAGCAATGGCTGCATTCAGCAGACTCAACAGTTGCACAACAGTTGAGTAATTTGTCAATGTAATTGGTCTAGATTTAGGGATCTAATAGCAAGAACCAATAATCGTTGATTGCTCACTGAGCGCTTTTTCTACTGAATGCCCAATGCTTCATGCTTGCGTCGTACGAGGTCTCTAAAGTCAACTCAAGATTTGTTAGTCTCCTGTAGATCTTTAAAGTTTAGGTGGTGAAGTTGTTATAAAGTTGCATATAATTGTTTTAAAAGTTCAACATATTGTATGATATTAAATATGACGTCTGTACTACAATCATTATCATTTTTTTCTATTAAGAAAAAAAGATATTTACTTATTAGTGACATAATTAGGCTATCTAAGTATAGAATTCATACGTCAAGATGTAAGTATGTATAGTATAAATACTTATATTATTATATGCATAAACATTTACATTACTAAACTTGTAAAATGATAACAATTATTTTTTTTACAGGTATGCTTCATGGTGAATATGAAATGCTGGATCCTAAAACAGAAGCTGATATGTAGGTAAACTAAATATATATTTACAAATTTTAGTTGTATATAATATATAAAGTTAAAATAAATCTTCAGTATATGTTTAATCTTACCGATATTTTTTAATTTGCATATTGTGTATATGTAATATTATATGAATCAATTTAAGAAATATTGCTCTTATGTTATTTTTTAAATAATTATTTTTGAATATAGAGACAATAGAGTAGGTTAAATTAGATTAACATGTTTCATGCTGCGTGAGTTAGATTGTGTGAACTTTTTCTTCAGGCTTTAATATTTTGATTTTAGAATGAAACATAAGGTCTGTTCTTTCTCAAAAAAACTTCCTGATTTGGCATATTCTGATGCAATAAGTTAGAACGAAACAAGATATACTTACTTTTCTCTAACTTATTACATTAATATATACTAGTTCAAGAATTTTTACAAAAAACAGACTTATAATCATATATATATATATATATATATATATATATATATATATATATATATATATTTTAACAACTAAGTACATCTATTGTCTAGCAAATAGTAACATAACAATATGGGTTACCCATATTGTTATGTTACTATTTGCTATAGTGATTTATACAGCATAGATAGCTTAGAAGACAAAATTGATCTAACATATTGGAGATGTACACACAATGTTAATAAACTATAGTAATAGACAATTATATTACTTAGTTACCTTATAATGTATTCTTTATATAATACTGAATATATAATAATAAAAACTGAATATATAATAATGAAAACTACTGAACTTTATGTTAGTGCTGGATATATAATTATAAAAACCACTGAACTATATAACAAAACTATATAACTTGAATGAATGCTTTTGTTTCTCTCTATTGACTTTGAACCGAAAGATTTCTAAATAGAATCTATGTGACAGTCTTTCACGTATAATCTCAACAAAAAGTAGGACGATATATAATCTATATGTCTCAGGTCTCAAGTCACTTAGGTCACTGTTCTATTAGAGAAGTCTCCTCAAGAAGAAAACTGAAATACTCAAAACGTGGAAAACAAATCCATGAAGAATGCAGCACCAACCCAGAAGCTAAACCAAGTATATACAAGACCGTAGTATGTTAGTGAAAAAGAGAAGGTGATTCTCATTAGAGATAGTCTTCCTCTTACATTTTGGTTTACTTTTTAATATTCGTCAGACTAATATTTATCCCAATTTATCTTATAGTTCAATAATGAAAACATAATTATTGAGAAAGTTAATAATAGTTAATAGATTCAATGTACGTGCTCTGTAATGCACAGGATATGAAAACTTAATGAAGTCGTTTCTGGATAATTATGAAGGAAAGGCCCGACCTCATCGATTTTGTTAAAATTTGGTAAAATAGTGTATTTTGACGCGTAGAAACCGAATCTGGAAGCCAAAATCGTCGCTCTTCACGGTGAAGCGAGATATTGATAAAATTGATCACTTTAAGGTTAGGAAAACTGTCATATTGACGATAACGGCGACATGGTTCGTGACCTCATGGGGGGGTTCGAGGGGGCTTTCAGGCTTCCCGGTTTGACAAAAATAACATTCTAAAAAAAAAAAAAAAAAATTAAAATGCATCTCGCATGATATATTTGCGTATGTTTTTGCGGTCCCCATAAGGCCTCGGGTCTTAAGATACGGGTCCGTAAACATATTCGTACCCGTAACCATAAACAAAATCGAGTCGTGATTGGTCGTGATATATATATATATATATATATATATATATATATATATAT
>NW_022639847.1:62649-68312 GCF_010583005.1 Odontomachus brunneus | reverse complement strand
TTGGATGCTGCTAAAATGGTCCAAATATATGAGAGAGCTTTATTACCATCTGCCCAAAGGTGGTTTACGAGGAAAAATGAAAATTGGCTACTGCAAGAGGACAATGATCCGAAACATCGGAGTAGACTTTGTACTGCGTGGAAACAAGAAAATGACGTTGACGTACTGGATTGGCCTTCACAGTCGCCAGATGCAAATCCAATTGAAAATGTTTGGGCGCTTATAAAGTTTAAGCTCCGAGGAAAGAAAATATGGACCGTCAAGTAGTTAATTCGACAGATTCGATTTATATGGAGATCTTTGTCTGAAGATTATGCTGTAAAATTAGTAGAAAGTATGCCTCGGAGATGCCAGTCAATTATTGATAATGGAGGCGACTGGACAACTTATTAATAATAAAGCATCGCAGTCTATATCATGCATAATGTGTACAAATTTTCTCAATTTATGTATTATCCTAAGTTTTTGAGTTTTGCCGTACACGCTCTTATCAAACATACTGTATATGTACAATTCTAACTTTAAAGTGAGAACGTTTGTATATAAACAAGAACTAAAGGTATAGACAAACTGAAGCAATTCTATCTATCTACGGTGTCAAATAAATCTATATTCTATATATATAACTTGTTTTGTCAATAACTTTTTAATAAAAACGAGTGACGGCTAAAACTTCTTGAGCGTCACTCAGGAAGGTATTTTTGATAATATATATCAAGATCAAGGTCATCGGAGGTGGGTCCCCTAAAGTAAATAATTACCTTTATTACATATTCTTGTAGCTTATCGCAAGAACTTTCCAAAACACTATAATCAAGTTACGTTTCATTGAGTACTTTCCGAGTTATGGAGCTTGAAAGTCACAGTACTGTCGGCGTTATCCATGTACGCATGCATGTGTGAGCGAGATTCTTATGCGCACATGCTTCGTGATCTATCCGCACTGCTTGATATATGCTTACGCGCACGGAATTGAGTCCAATCTTTCCCAATTGAACGATTCAACTTTCCTCTTTTTTTCGTATAACTTTTTCTTTTTCTTTTTTTTACCTAAGTGGGCTTTTTCAAAGCTTTTTTTAAAATGGTCGCTTACAGTTCAAATTAAATCGTTGATATTGCCTTAACTTTCAAGCTCCATAACTCGGAAAATACTCAATGAAACGTAACTTTATTATAATATTTTGGAAAGCTCTCGTGATAAGCTACAAGAATATGTAATAAAAAATAGGGGTTTTTGTTTAAAAAAACATTAATAACCTTGACCTAATTTTGACAAGGTCACTCAAGGTCAAATCCACATTTTCATCATATGTCCTTCAAGTCATGCAACTTTCGAAAAATATTTCAATAAAATCATCGATTCGCGAGATAATCGACCATATTATTTAAAGTGAAACACCCTGTATATACAGAGTGCAACACGTAAAGTGTTGCAAGCTAATAACTCTAAACATATTTGTCCTATCAAAAAGTTGTTCATGAGAAAGTTTTATATATTCGAGAAGCCTTTCTAACTACGTAAACAAAAATCCACTTCCATCCTTAAAGAGGGGTGGGACGAAACTTTGTAACAGCCGAACTCCACGTGTTGGTTGTCGTGTGTGCCGATAGATTATTCGCTCGCCGGAATCCGGGTTCGTGAAATAACTGACACAAAACGTGGAATATATTAGGTGGTAAACTTAGTTCCTGCGGCTCACAGTTAGATGACGTTAGTTGTAGGTGTAATTTATTTTGACATCTGAAACTGGCTGCATTTTAGAGGTTAGACATTTGTCAATAAAATTCAGTGCGAAGAGATTCATTTAAGCGAGCAGTGCTATTTTTTCTTTTGATTAAATATGGAACGTGATAAGTTGTTTTTTCGACATGTGCTGCTTCATTACTTTGACTTGAAAAAAACTGCAGCTGCAGCTCATAAATTGCTTTTCGAAGCTTATGGCAATTATGCTCCATCGGAAAGAACATGCCAAGTATGGTTTCAGCGATTTAAGAGAGGTGATTTTGATGTCAATGATAAAGAACGCTCAGGCCAACCGAAAAAGTTTGAAGACACCGATTTGCAGGCATTATTGAACGAAAACTCTACTCAAACGCTCCAAGAATTGTCTGCAGCATTAAATGTTACTCCGATGGTTGTTTCCAAACGTCTACATGCAATGGGAAAAATTCAAAAGGAGGGAAAATGGGAAAAACCGCAGGAACTAAGTTTACCACCTAATAATAAATAAAAATAATAAAAACGTTTATTAGTCCTTTGTACAGAGTAGTCGCGTCCGAGTACGTAGATCTCCTGGGAGACGGCGCCAGTTACCGGGTCGCGGTTTTGGTATGCCGCGACAGCTAAGACGGTAGGCGGAGCATATAGCGCGGGTGTTAGGCTCGCCTCGTATATTCGGCAGGCGGTCGCGTGTCGCGATTCGGCGGTCGCGATTCGCGCGCAGATCGCGAGGTCGGTCGTGGGGACCGCGCGGTATCGGCGGTATTGAGTCCGTGTCACAGCACGGCACGCTGTCTTCGCGTTCGCGGTGGAGACGCACTCCCTAGTACGCCTGCTTCGCAGGTGACGAGATCGGGAGTGAGTAGCCGATATATCGGCGTATTTACTCTTGGTCTCGCTCGTCGAGAGGCTAAGAACAAGGGTCGAGAAAACTCGACAGAGCACAGCTAACGTACTGGCTTCGGTCCTTGCTCGCGAGGATGTGAATTAGGTAGGTTCGGATGGCAAAAACGAGTCGGTCGTAGCCCTTGCTCTCCGCTGTACGGCATCGAGTTCGGTAGATGATCCGGATCGGTCTGGTCTCGATTAATTCGGCGTCGCGGATTATATACCGCTTTGTCTGCTCCTCTTTTTGCGCGCGTGATCGTCGCGTGATCGCGGCGCATGCTCTCGATCGATCATCTCGTGATCGCTGTCGCGCGGTCGTATGCCGTGCGCTTGTTTTGTTTACGTGCTATGTTTCGGTAGGCCTTGCGGCGTTTGAGGTGGCGTAACGTGCCGGTGCACGACCCGACTGGTGTTCGGTCGGGCCGGTAGTAGTGACGATGCAGGTGTGCATCGTCGCAACTTCAAAATTTCAAATAGAATTCCCTATACAATATTACATATTTGGATTCTACGGGAAAAAACAAGTAAACCTTGTCTGAAACATTTCTTTGGAAAATGCTTCTATCAAAAGTTATAAACATTTAAACTTTAATGTAGAGTGTATTGAAATTAATGATGAATTAAATAAGACTCATAGTTTTTCTCAATAAGACTCATTGTTTTGTTTTATTTTATTAAATGTTTGAACTGATGACCATTAACATCCAAACACTTAATAATTCTTTTTACAAAAATTTGCTTAACTCTTAGCTTGCACTAAGGTGACCCCAGAAATGTTGTTTAGAATTAGGCAAATTTCTGTAAAAAGAATTATTAAGTGTTTAGATGTTAATGGTCAACAGTTCGAACATTTAATAAAATAAAACAAAACAGAGAAACTATGAGTTTTATTTAATTTATCATTAATTTCAATACACTCTACATTAAAGTTTAAATGTTTATAACTTTTGATAGGAGCATTTTCCAAAGAAATGTTTCAGACAAGGTTTACTTGTTTTTTTCCTGTAGAATCTAAATATGTAACATTATATAGAGTCCCATTTGAAACTTTGAAGTTTCAAAGGTCCCACGCCCCTCTTCAGGGGAGGGATGGAAGTGGATTTTTGTTTACGTAGTTAGAAAGATTCATCGAATATATGAAACTTTCTCATGAACAATTTTTTGATAGGACAAATATGTTTAGAGTTATTAGCTTGTAACACTTTACGTGGGCCACCCTGTATATACAGGGTGAGTTATTTTAATCGAACCAGACAAATATCTCGAAAAATATGGAAGATACGGAAAAATATTTTAAACAAAAATTTTATGGTTCGGAGGGGGACATAAGATGGTGCAATTGGATCTTGAACCTGGACAGTCGTTTGAAAGTCACGTGAAGGTCACCTTAAATATTTACATATTTAACACATATTCTAAAAAATAGTTCATATATAATCAAATACAGGGTGTTCCACTTTAATCGATCACTTCAAATATCTCTTGAACAGTGCATTTTAGGGAAAAATGTTTCAGATAAAAGTTTTGAGATTTTGAGGGGGACATAAGATGATATCATTGGTTTGACCTCGAGTGGCGTCGTCAAGGTCAGGATAAAGTCGCTTTGAATTTTTTAAATGGAACTCCACATTTTTTTATTACATATTCTTATAGCATACCTTGAGAGCTTTCTAAAACACTATAATAAAATATTTTTTTATTAAGTATCTTTCGAGTTAAAAGGCTTCAAAGTTACAATATTGTGGCCATTAGCATTGGTACCCAAGGTGTTCGACCGACGGCTGAAACCTTTTGAATGTTGTTCAGGCCCATGACCTTGACAACATTTGTCAAGGTCAAGGCGATTGGATGCTGTTCCTAATATGTTTATTTCTTCAAATTTTACAGTGAAAACAAAAATAATAATTTAAAATCATGCGGTAACATGTGGAGTCCGATTGACTCTAAAAGATTATATGAAGATCACAATATTAAAGAAAATTATCACATTATTAAATAAATTTATTAATAAATAGGATTTCACATGTGGCCCCGACGAAGCATTGTGACCTTCATATGATCCTTTAGAGTCAATCGGGCTCCACATGTTACCCCATGATTTTAAATTATTATTTTTGTTTTCACTGTAAAATTTGAAATGAAAACATTAAGAACAGCTTCCAATCGCCTTGACCTTGACAAATGTTGTTAAGGTTATGGCCCTGAACAACATTCAAAAGGTTTCAGTCATCGGTCGAAGACCTTGGGTACCAATGCTAATGGCAACAATATTGTAACTTTGAAGCCTTTTAACTCGAAAGATACTTAATGAAAAAATATTTTATTATAGTGTTTTGGAAAGTTCTCGAAGTAAGCTACAAGAATATGCATTAAAAAGTGGAGATTTCCATTTGAATTGAAGAAATTGAAGGTGACCTTCACGTGACTTTCAAACGACTATCCAGGATCAAGCCAATTGCACCATCTTATGTCCCCTTCCGAACCATACAACTTTGTTTGTTATATTTTTCCGTATCTTTCATATTTTTCGAGATATTTGACTAGTTCGATTAAAATGACTCACCCTGTATATATATAGGGTGTTCGGTAACTGATCGAGCAACCCCCGTGTGCGGGTAGAACGGGTCAAAACAATAATAAAAGTTATATACCATTTTGAAATTTTCTCAATATTTATTCCGTAATTAATTAAAATGTATAAACGAATGAGCTCACGAGAAGCGATAGGACAGGCTCTGTGTGTAAAAGAAATGGCTTATATTTTAGCAACGATAAGTAAACAGCTGATTTCGAGGCGGAGTAACAAGCGATACGTATACGTTATTCCGCCTCGAAATCAGTTGTTTACTTATCGTTGCTAAAATGTAAGCCATTTCTTTTACACACAGAGCCTGTCCTATCGCTTCTCGTGAGCTCATTCGTTTATACATTTTAATTAATTACGGAATAAATATTGAGAAAATTTCAAAATGGTATATAACTTTTATTATTGTTTTGACCCGTTCTACCCGCACACGGGGGTTGCTCGATCAGTTACCGAACACCCTATATATAT
>NW_022639847.1:62270-62639 GCF_010583005.1 Odontomachus brunneus | reverse complement strand
ACCCTTATAGAAATATCATACTAAGAATCATTGATTAATTACTTATTTTCAGTATTAAAAGTACAGTATCTAGTAATATTATGTGATTCAAATACAGCTTTTAGAACTCAAGTATTTCAATATTTAATGTTACAAATCCTACCTTATGATTGATTTCAATACTTAAATATTCATATATAATACTTCGTCCAGTGATAAAATACTTACATAGAACATTGTCAAATTTAAATACTAATATATAATACTTTGCTAAGTGATGAAATACTTACGCAAAGTACTGTTAAGATTTAAAGTATTAACCTAGACAGCATACAATATTAGTAAATTATTAGATAAATATTTATAAATATTTATTTTGAATTACTTTTT
>NW_022639847.1:61714-62243 GCF_010583005.1 Odontomachus brunneus | reverse complement strand
ATATATATAAGAATAAACAAATGATTTCTTTACAAGGAGAAAATTAGTGTTTTTAAATGTAAAAACTGTTTAAATAAATATTTGCTTGTTTTAAAAGTAAATAAAATACAAATAAATCATTTTATAAATCTGAATAAATTATTTTCTAATATTAAAAGTATTTTTTTATGTTTCAAATTAAAGTTTCTTTTATTATCAGAAAAAAATTTATTTAAATTTACAAAATAATTTATTTTACTTACTTTTAAAACATGTAAATATTTTTTAAATATACTTTCTACATACTTTTTAAAACATATATTTTAAAAGAATCTACTCTCTTCTTTTAAATAAATCATATGCTTTCGTATATGGATATACCATATGTACACAATATAAAGCGTCTCTCAATCAAAGTGACAGTGATGCAGTAGGTAAGGTGAACAGAATCAGTAACAGACTCAATAGAGCCCAAGCAAATGACGTAAAAAACTGGTCATAACTGGTCGAATGACGTCAAGTGACTAAATAACGATGTCTTTAAAACTTT
>NW_022639847.1:61500-61704 GCF_010583005.1 Odontomachus brunneus | reverse complement strand
ATAAATATTGAGAAAATTTCAAAATGGTATATAACTTTTATTATTGTTTTAACCCGTTTGTTTAATGTTCTACCCGTACACGGCGGTTGCTCGATCAGTTACCCTTATAGAAATATCATACTAAGAATCATTGATTAATTACTTATTTTCAGTATTAAAAGTACAGTATTTAGTAATATTCTGTGATTCAAATACAGCTTTTAG
>NW_022639847.1:54875-61434 GCF_010583005.1 Odontomachus brunneus | reverse complement strand
AATGATTTTGCTGGTGAAAAATTCGCCTCAAGAGAAGCTTGTGAAAATCGACTGTCCCAGTTTTTTGCCAATAGGGACAAGGGTTTCTATGAGAAGCAAAATGGAAATGGAATTATCTTCAAAATAGCAACAAGTTATCGAACAGAACGGTGCATATTTGACCTAAATCGGATCATTCTAACTATGCTAAATAAAGCCTTCAATTTCATGCAAAAATAATGGATTTCTTTTTACTACACCTTATAATATATTTTATGTATTTATTAGTTATTTTTGTTACTTGTATTTCAAATTCAGTAATGGTTTACATCAATAATACTTATAGAATAGTACTTAGAATAGCACTCGTTAGTGGCAATCATTAATTTGTCTTATTGCATATTTTTTATACTTCTTATACCGTTTTTTCGGAGAAAAAACTTTCTTTAGATTTAATATTCGTACTTGTTCAATTTTGTGGTTTTTTTTTATTTCATTAAAATATTATATTCTTAAACGAAATATCATTTTTTAACATGATGAAAATAAAACTTTTATTTCGTTCAAGGAAACCATGTCATTTGATGAAACAACACTATTGTTTTAAATAATATTTTTTAAAAGTTTCTCTCAAAATTTAGTAATTCGATTTGTTTAATTTGGATTTTTTTGGATTTTTAATTTTTTTTTGTTGGATTAATCATTATAACATTTTGTTAAAAATGTAAAAGTAATTATCACTGGTTCACTACATTACATCAATATTTATCGCATATCGAGTATTGGATTGTTTCAATATCTATCAACAAATTATCCAATAAACAACAAGTAAAAATTACATAACTATTATTTGGTGTTTGCTAGGTATGTTATAATATACTGTGAACACTATAAGGATACATTATATAAGCATGAATTGGAAGAACATCGTTGGAGTCATCAGAGTCACCGCGTGCGCGCCGATCGTCAGGTTAAGCAACAGTTTAATGCGGTCAGGACATGGATGGGTGACCAGTGGTATATCCCGTTTGGGATCGAAATTATCGCAGGAGAATTCATGAAAGTTTGATATGTGTTGACAACCTTCGATATCTAGTAATATATGAGACATGAGAAAATTAGGAATATAAGTATATTTTTGTAAACATTATGATTTTCTCATTTTTCACTTTCGCATAATAATTCTCAGTATTTGATTACTATCAATATTTAACAGTGATTTTATTATCAGTATTCACCAGAAATTAAGTACTGGCCGAAAAATTACTGAATTACTGGTAATATTTAATCACTAATAATTTTTCAGTATTTCTTGGTATGGACTATCAAGTAAACCCACGGAAGTGTCCCCCTCCAATTTTAATGAGCTTGAATTATGTTGTAATTTAGACCAAAAAAGGGACACGTTTTTTTATACGTGCTAATACGCACTTTTAATCTTTTCAGGCACACATTTTTCTATCCATCGATTTTTCATAAAAATTGGTATATAGAGGTTTTTTTAGGTCGCTAATTACGAATCCCTCGGTAGATTTTTATAGTTCACTTTCAAAATGGCGGATCCAATATGGCGACTCACAATTTTGGGGGTTTTTCATTGTTTTTTTTTTTTAATATTAGTATACGGGGGGTTTTTTTCGGGCCTCTGATTACAAATCCGTTATTATATTTCTATAGTTCACTTTCAAAATGGCGAATCCAATATGGCGGCTTGGAGTTTTGAGGAATTTTGGGTTTTTCTGTCGATTTTTTACAAAAATTAGTATATAGGAGTTTTGTAGGTCACTGATAATGTATACGTCATCAGATTTTTGACACTCACATTCGAAATGACTTAGATTCAACGTAACGGATGGAATACTAATTTTCATGAAAATTGGAACTAGTCGTTAGTTTTAATTCAGAATTTTGCAAGTGTTAAATCGTCTTTCATAAACCTTGGCCACCATATTGAGCCCGCCATATTGAAATGACATTGTCATCATAGATTTAAATTCAGCGGTTGAAGAAACTCTACAACATTGAATTTAATGAACATTGAACCTACAGTCTCACAAGAAATCTTTGGCAACGCGAAAATAAAAAAAAATTGAAACTTGCATAATTTTAGATTAGTAGAAACTATAACGAAACGATTTTATTTTATGCTAAAAAAAGGTCTCAAGGATGAAAACAACCCCCTATAAAAAATCGGGTTTTATATTTTGAAGCAAATATAATCGAAACGAAAAGAAATATGAAAAAATATTTGAACAAAAGTTTTATAGCTGCAAATGTACTTTATAATGGCGTATCTGGATTTTTTAAAAATGGTAATACTTTTTAAAACACTCCCATTACTCAATGTTTTTTTAATATTTAAAAAAAAAATTTCAAATTTTATTAAAGCTTATGTTACGCCAAATTCAACAATATCTGATAAAGTTATGTTGCGGGAAATAATTCTTGAGAAGTAAAATAAAAACGCACGTTACGTATTACGTTCAAAAAGTAATTAGTTATTTATCAGACGCGCGTTGAATGTATGAAAAAATTTTGTTTGTGTAAGTTGGCACCAATATCCTTAAATGTCAATGTAAAGTTTGAGCGCGATCTATCAGTGAATTTGTTTAGGACAGCTGTTTTTATTAGCCTATCACGAATACTTTCTGTGATTTTTAAAATGGCTAAATCTGTTGAGCAAAAAATTTGTCTTAAATTTTATATTGGTAACGAAATTTCATGTGCCAATTCGTTGAAAATGTTACAAAAGACCTTTGGTGAATCGTGTCTATCGAAAATACAAGTATATGATTGGTATAAGGCATTCAAAGAAGGTCGTGTAATGATTACTGATTCGCCTCATTCTGGTCGACCATCAACATCTAAAACTGATGAAAACATTGAAAAAGTGAAAAAAATGGTGCTTGAAAATCGTCGTAACAGTTAATAGAGAGTATTATTTAGGCGTTGTGAAGCATTTGCGTGAGAATATTCGTCGAAAAAAACCAGATTTATGGAAAGACTATTTATGGTTTTTGCACCACGATAATACTCCATCACACACATCGATTCTTGTACAGGAATTTTTAACCAAAATTCAACGAACATGATTTTGCAAGCACCATATTCATCTGACATGGCTCCTTGTGACTTTTTTCTGTTTCCTAAACTTAAGTTGCCACTATGAGGAAAGTGTTTTGAATTGATTTATAACATAAAAGAAAATTCGCAACGAGAACTGAAGATAATACCAATTTCAACGTACGAAAAGTGCTTTGAGTTCTGAGTCAAGCGTTGGCACCAGTGCATTGCATTAATAGAGAGTATTTTAAAGGAAATAAAATAAATATTACTGAATAAACAATTTGAGTTTTATTTAATAATCCCAGCTAAACAATTATTTTTTGAACGTAATATACTAATCTTATTCGCTCGCTGTTTCATGACGACTTATCTCTTTTTTTCTTTTCTTCGTAAGGTTCAGCAATACACGATAACGAATATTCGTAGTAATATTCATAACATATTCGGTTATATAAATTATATAAATTATATTTATATATGTAAAGGAGGACCATAGAAGGAGGAGGGTGTACTAGGTGGCGGCGGGATGCCGTGCGTTCGAAATCTGCGTATCTTTTTTGTTCCAGAGAGAGAAATATATCGAGAGCGCGGTTTTGCTAGGCCGGGATTCGAACCCAGGTCTTTCGCTTCCCGGGTGACTGCTCTAAACTGAGCTACCTGACGCTCCACGCTCATGACACTCTCCTCTCCCTAGATAACGCTCAGAGATGTCGTTCGGAAGCGACATTTCTGACGCGATCCCGAGCGCACGGTGACTAGAGAGAAACAATGTTACTGTACCAAATGGTACAGCTATCAAAATCAAAGGTTGCTATCCTTTAAGACCTGCTGTGCATGCCCGTCTCCACCGTTGCCCCTCCTCATCTGGTGTAAAATGCATGTGAAATATAACAAAATATAAGTAATAATATTTGTAACCAGTTACGTAAATAATTTTTTTATATTACACATATTATATAAGAATAATATAAAGAACGAAACGAGAATCTTTTAATATTTTGAATAATATCAAAATTATAATATATTTTAATATAATATTTTGTAAATTAAATTTCAATTTAAGATATAGAAACTTAATAATATTCGAAAAATGTTCAGACGTTTTATAAAATTTTTGCATCAACAAAAATTAAATTAATTTTAAAATTAAATTAAATTAATTATGAAAATATTATTTATTCTATTGTATTCTATTGTATTCTATTGTATGTAATTGTTACAATAATGATATTGTTCGAAGAAATATTTAAAACAAAAATATTCTTTGCACCTTACACAACGTATAGCTAAGGTGACCAGACGTCCCGATTTTCTCGGGACAATCCCGATTTTTCACTCTTCGTTCCGATTTTTTTCGAGTGCTATTCGGGACACCGATTTGTCCTGATTTGGAGAATTTATTTTTTGAAAATAAAAATCTCGCTTATTAATAATTATAGGAAACATAAACTCTCTTATTGGATATCGAGGCTACGTTTCGATTTTCACTGCCAATACTGAAAATCTATAGTATATATAACTAAGATCTGTTTAGCGCTGCAAGTGTTTTCGAGCGATAAATAGACCAATCATATTGTTTCATTTGACGCTACAAACGTTTGCAGTATTGAACGGATCCTTGCCCATAGACTATCGATTTTCAGTACTTAGAATGAGTATCAGAACACAGACTTGCTTACACTTTTCGCACTCAATCTCCTCACTTTTTCTTCTTCCAGCTTTTGCATCCGAATATACGTTCGTCTTGTTCTAATTATAAGTTCGAAAATTGCGAAAAGTAAGTAACATGAATTATGAAATTGTGAATCTTTTATACATACTGTGATTATATTTTGAGGTTATAACTATATGAATTGACAGATTGTTGTACTTTGTTTTTTGTTCACGATTTTTATAAATAGTTTTACTTTTGTTATGAATAAATATGAATTCGAAGAAGCGTAAGTGCAG
Organism: Odontomachus brunneus; assembly: GCF_010583005.1. Lineage (NCBI taxonomy): Eukaryota > Metazoa > Arthropoda > Insecta > Hymenoptera > Formicidae > Odontomachus > Odontomachus brunneus. Next base: position 56,439 of record NW_022639847.1, on the reverse strand, counting down.
CTTTACTGAACAGCTGCAAAACAAATTCCCACTTATCACAAGAATTAGTAACTCGTATTCTCATGTTAGGCAATACATGTGCATCAAACATTTCTATCAGCCATAGTGGACATAATGATATTAAAATTCACTTAAAAACTAATAAACACAAAAATGCAATCTCTACAGATGCGTTTAGCTCGTTATTAACAACGTTCTTTAGATCTGAAGAAATTAGTAATAAGGAAGAGAAGTTAGCCGCAATTGAAGGTATTTTTGCATATCGTACAGTTATACACAATCATAATTTTAGGTCCATGGATTGTGTATCAAAGCTACTCCAGGTAAAAATAAAAATAGATTTCACTTAATTTTAGAGCCTGTTTATCATTTGTCATTCTTATTCCAGGTAACATTAAAGCTTAAATTTGCATGTGCGTGTATCAAAGCAGAAGCTAATGTTTTGAATATATTTACACCTTATGCTTTAAATCTATTGCATAGTGATTTAGAAAAAGCAACATTTATTTTAATATTGACTGACGCATCTAATCATAAAGAGATCAAGATTTTTCCTATATTTGTCAGATATTCTGATTATAAAACTGGGATAAAAGTTAAAATATTGGAGCTAAAATCATTACCTGGTGAAACATCTGCTATTATTAGTGATTATTTAAGTGATTGCTTGACAAAAAATGGTTTAACAGAAAAAGTTATTGCACTGTGTGCAGATAACACGAATTCTAATTTTGGAGGTGTTGAAAGGAAAGGCCGAAACAATGTTTTTACCAAACTGTAGGAAAACCTTAGACATAGTTTGATAGGAGTTGGGTGTGCATCTCACATTTTTCACAACACTATTCGTACAGCTACTGATATTTTGCCTGTTGATGTAGAGATGGTTGTCTGCAAAATATATTTGTATTTTAAATCTTACACAGTCAGAGTTGAAGTTTTAAGGGAGTTTTGTGACTTTGTAGAAACTGCATTTAAGATGATATTAGGTTACGCTCAAACAATGTGGCTGGCATTACTCCCTGTTATTGAGAGAGTTCTAAAAATGTTTTTGCTTCTAAAATATTTTCAATCTCAGGATAAGTGTCCATTGTTTCTGTTGAGTTTCTTCGAAAATCCTTTATCTGAAGCATTGTTATACTTTGTTCACAGTCAAGCTTCATTTTTCCATGAAACAGTGAAAAAAATAGAAGGACAGACAATCACTGTATTTGAAGTAATTGATAATATTTCCGGATTAAAAAATATCTTGATCTCCAAACTTGAAGATTGTTTCCTTCCTTTAACTGTTAGAACAATACTTGGGAAACTTGAGAGAGAAGGGCTACTTCAAGAAGAGATACAAAAGTTTCATGTCATAGCACTTTTATTTTATGAAACTGCTTTGAATTACTTGAATAAATGGACTAAAGAAAGCTTTTAGGACTTAGAATCATACAACTGGGTAATTTTGAATAAAACATTTGCATGGACAGACATTGAAAGAACTTTATCATTCGTAACTAAAAATATATTGTCTATTAAGTTTGTTGAAAATAAAATATATAATGAGTATGTGTATGTGAAG
>NW_022639847.1:54577-54865 GCF_010583005.1 Odontomachus brunneus | reverse complement strand
CTATGTCTCGTAGCTATGGGCGGAGGGATGCGGCGAGATACGATTCGCGAGTGTCACGGTCGCACGTCGGCCGAAGTCATCTTTCTTTCCGCTGCCGCTTTCTGTACGCTGATTTGTTGAGACAAAATAATTCACATTCGGGACACCCTGTATAGTATTTTGTTTGGCTATTCCTAACCTACAAAACCATACATGTGGAAAATTGTGAGAATGTAAATATCATAGTCTTTTTCTGTTTTAAAAATGTCGAATTTCATACCAAAAAAAGACCATTTGCGGGAGGTTTTG
>NW_022639847.1:53478-54567 GCF_010583005.1 Odontomachus brunneus | reverse complement strand
TTGAAGTAATTGATAATATTTCCGGATTAAAAAATATCTTGATCTCCAAACTTGAAGATTGTTTCCTTCCTTTAACTGTTAGAACAATACTTGGGAAACTTGAGAGAGAAGGGCTACTTCAAGAAGAGATACAAAAGTTTCATGTCATAGCACTTTTATTTTATGAAACTGCTTTGAATTACTTGAATAAATGGACTAAAGAAAGCTTTTAGGACTTAGAATCATACAACTGGGTAATTTTGAATAAAACATTTGCATGGACAGACATTGAAAGAACTTTATCATTCGTAACTAAAAATATATTGTCTATTAAGTTTGTTGAAAATAAAATATATAATGAGTATGTGTATGTGAAGCAATTTGTAACAAAGGAAAGAATTTCCGAGCGGTCCGCTAAAAAAACTTTGCCAATTCAAAAATGGATTGACATGATTTTTCATTTCAACAAAAACAATGTTCCTTTTTCAAATGTACTTAAGTTAGCAGAGTATTTTTTCAGTCTTCCTGGAACTAATGCAGCTACTGAAAGAATATTTTTCTTCATGAATAGTACATGGAGTAGTTGTAAAACTCAACTTACTGTGGACACTCTGAAAACAATGTTAGTGACTAAAGTAAACTATGATGAAACCTGTGTCGAATTTTTTAAAATGTTTTTGACAAAGAAAGAACTTCTCAAAAAAATTCACAACAATTGTAAATACAACTTTATCTCTTCTTGTTAATTTTAAATAAAAATAACATTTGTCTTTTTAATTTTAAGTTACTTTTAAGTTAATTTTAAGTTAATTTTAAGTTAATTTAAAGATTTTAAGTTAATTTTAAGTTACTTTAAAGATAACATTTTTATTTTTTTTTTTAATTTTAAGTAAAGATAACGTTTTTATTTTCTTTGCAATAATATATTTTTCTGTATTATTGTTATATTTCTATACGTTTATAATTAAAATATATTATATATATATATATATAAATAATTTTCAATGACTCAAATAATTTTCGGATCTTTTTACCCCCTTTCCCCCGCTTCACACTTTTATGAAGTGTTCCGAATTCAGGGCTGGGAAATCTGGTCACCTTACGTATACC
>NW_022639847.1:41957-53468 GCF_010583005.1 Odontomachus brunneus | reverse complement strand
CAAAATAATTCACATTCGGGACACCCTGTATAGTATTTTGTTTGGCTATTCCTAACCTACAAAACCATACATGTGGAAAATTGTGAGAATGTAAATATCATAGTCTTTTTCTGTTTTAAAAATGTCGAATTTCATACCAAAAAAAGACCATTTGCGGGAGGTTTTGATTATTTCATTTTGAAGAAAACTGCTGCTCAAACTTATCGAATACTTGTAGAAACTTACGGCGAACATGCACTATCTCAAGACACTTGTGAACGTTGGTTCAATCGATTTAAAACTGGTGATTTTGATGTGAAAGACAAGGCTAAGGGAAAACCACCGAAAAAAATTTGAAGATGCAGTTTTGCAAGCATTGTTGGACGAAGACTTCACTCAAACTCAATCACAATTGGCGGAAGTATTAAATGTGACTCAAAAAAGTATTAGCGAGCATTTGCACGCGATGGGAAAGATTCAAAAAGAAGGAAAATGGGTACCACACGATTTGACTGAAAGACAGATGGAGAATCGAAAAGTCACCAGCCAACTCCTGCTGAAAAGACATCAACGGAAGAGTTTTCTGTATCGAATTGTCACAGGTGATGAAAAACGGATATATTTCGAGAATCCCAAACGAAGAAAATCATGTGTTGATCCAGGCCAACCATCAACGTCGACTGCAAGACCAAATCGCTTCGGAAAGAAGACAATGCTCTGTGTTTGGTGGGATTGAAAGGGTGTTGTTTATTATGAACTTCTCAAATCTGGTGAACGATTAATGCTGCTCGCTACCGACAACAAATGATCAATTTCAACCATGCATTGATCACAAAACGTCCTTTTTTTTTTTAAGCCAGGGGAAATGCTTTATGCATACCCACGGTCTCCGGGGGGAGACCGCGTGTTATGTGAGACTCCTCCCCCGCCGAAGAAGTTCGACGGGGGCCCTACCCACTAAAACCCCTGGCGGGTCCGTCCTCAGCGATCATCGGGGGGTCCCGCGGGGACCACTTGCGTGTTACTTCCGCGGACCCCCCTCCGCAGTCCCGAGGACCTCTCCCGGACCGGGGGTAATAAAATCACCCCCGGTCACAGCTCCTCCTAAGCAGCGGCGCGGTGCGACCCAACACCGCGCCGCCTCTCTCCCGGGCCGCTATAATAGGAGGGTGCGCCCCCGCACACCCCCCAAGCGGCCTGTAGGGGAGAGGGGGGACCGGGACAGGTCCCGGCTCCCTTCCGACGCTGGCTCGATGTTCGGCCGGCGCCGTGGCCCCGGTCTTGGTGGTCAGACCGGGGCCCTCTCCGCCGGCCGGATCCCGGGGTAAATTCCCGGGGTCCGCCGGCACGCCTCCCGTAGGGAGGCCCGAGCCAGCCGCGTTCGGCGGTCGACCCCTGCGATGCCCCGGCGGCCTTCCGCCCGCCGGAGCACCACCCCCCATTAGGCAGATCACAAAACGTCCGGAATGGGCCCAAAGACATGGAAAAGTGATTTTGCTACATGACAATGTGCCGGCCCACACCACAAAAGTTGTCAAGGAAACTTTAAAAGAATTGAATTGGGATGTGTTATTTCACCCGCCGTATTCGCCAGACATTGCTCCTTCAAACTATCATTTGTTCCGGTCGATGGCGCACGGATTGGCTGAGCAGCACTTTGCTAATTTCGAAGAAGTGAAAAAATGGGTCGATTCATGGTTTGCTTCGAAAGATGAAAGTTTCTATTGTCGTGGAATCCATCTTTTGTCAGAAAGATGGGAAAAAGTTGAAGCGTCGAATGGCGCATACTTCAAATAAATAGCTTTAACCATTCACTTCAAATTAACATGTGTTTTTCTTTAAAAAAATCCGCATTTCATAGGTATACACCTGGTAAAAGCTATTTTACCACAAATATTGCATCTTGACATGTTTTTATTCTTTAAAATAAAAAAATTTATTAGATTATCAAACTTTTCAGGCCATGTTGATAAATATCCATTTTTGTACCAACTATATTTAAATAGATTTTGAAATCTTGGAGAAGAAAGTTGATTATGTATTAAACTTTGTAATTTTATTATATTATTACGTACATGTAAATTTATGTCATAATTATGTAAAATAATATTATCAGAGAAACATCGAACAAAATGTTTCCAAATTCTAAAACATCTAAACCGAAAACATCTTAAGGTTGTACAAAAGCAGTTGTTTTTTTTATATTTTTAAAATATTTACTTGTTTATTTGTTGGTATAAATTTTTTTAATTGTTCCGAACAATGTCCTACCCATGAATCAAGCAGTAGTATACTTTTTTCTCTAGTATTTCATAAATATATTTCAAACCAGTTTTTGAAATGTTGACTTCTAAGTTGTTCGGATTTTGAAACTGCGATATGAACATTAATAGATTTCTTTTACGCATGCCCAAATTGTCCGTTAGATTCTTTTAATACTATATAGAAGTGAAAGAAAATGTCCATCTGCAGATATATTGAATAGTACATTCAACTTTTTTACTCCTACATTAGTTAACCACTTGACTGGCACGCGCGCCAAAAGTTGCGCGCTTTATGCGAGAACAAACTCGCCTTACTTCTATGCTGGAAATATATTATTGAATTTAAAAGGTACTAATCTTAAGCTTTTGACATCAAGGAATCCGAATTTTATGTCAAAATTAAAAAAATTTTCAAACTACGATGCACTATCGTCTGTTTAATACGCACGGAAAATTCTTTCTTTTACATTGATTTGAGAACTAAGATTATACTTTTATAATATTGTTTGTTAAGTCAAATTGTAATAAACATTTCTAACACATATAAACGTAGTTAACCTTTGCGCATTTGCTGGTAATGTGAATCACGACTCCGGAGTATAATCTTAGTTCTCAAATCAATGTAAAAGAAAGAATTTTCCGTGTGTATTAAACAGACAATAGTGCATCGGGGTTTAAAAATTTTTTAATTTTGACATTTAAATTATAACATAATTTTGACATAAAATTTGAATTCCTTGATGTCGAAAACATAAGATTAGTAACTTTCTAAATTCAATAATATATTTCCAGTTGTGGCACGGACACGGATGCGCCTTTTGGCGCGCGTGCCAGTCAAGTGGTTAATGTTCTGCCAGAATGTATTTCTAAATTAAAACTACTTTCATCTGCATTATAAATTGATCCTGCCGGTTTCATCAATATGTGATTTAACTTGTCTTGCAAATTCGTCTGCATTTTGACGTATTGTTACATTAGTTGTATGAGAAGATCGGATTTTAAAAGTTGTTATTTTACGTAATGTAATGTGATGTGTTTTTTTTTAATTTCATATCCGCCAATGTCCTACTCTAAATGAAGGAAGGTTTATTTGCTCATTTGCTCGTAATGCCCATTTTCGCAAATCTATGTCATGAAAGATAGATCCTCTAACAACAGCTTCTTGGAATTGCATTATAGTTCATATTCGGCAATAAATACAAGTTTGTCATTGTTTGATCCTTCGCGCATTACATTTTCTTCCCATCTCTGCAATTGCGAAATAGATTTTATCTAAAAGAAAAGAAGTTTAATATTTACAATTAGAAAATTCAAAAATAAAAAGACTATGCGATGTAACAATAAGTAATGTAATTAAAAGATCTAACAATTCAAACATCTTATATAAGTCTAACAATTAAATATCTTTCTATTTCTATTGTTGTTTATTATCTACTGTTTATACAACGCACATCTATATGCTCAATCAGCTCGTATTACTTTTCTTTTATGTTAAAATTATAAATTTTACCTTTCTTAAACGATTCTGTACAACGGTAATAGATAAACGTCCTTTCTTTCCACTATTCCAAAATTCAACTGCTTTTTTTTGTAATTTACATTTGTAGTTTACATTTCCACCTTCATTATCCACAATAACAATTTCATCCTCATAATTATCTTCTTCAGCATCAATATCATACACGTCCAAAAATTGTACATAGTGCGGTTCCGATAGATCGTCAAAATCAAGTTCCCATTTGTATTCAATCTCAACATTATCATTTATGGCATTTTTTTATTAGATTGGAAATGGCATCATGAAGTTCAACTTCATGTGATTAACAAGTGAGACAGCAAAATTTGCAATATTAAACGTTGCGATTAGTAAATTTATAACATTTGCTATATTTATGCTTGGCATTTTAATACCACTTGTTATGTTGTCACTAGCATAAAAATATTGTCTTCTGTGAGGAGTTAATTGAAATCACTTCTTCGATTTGTTTTATATATAACATTTAAATTAAAAACCCAAAATCAAGATAAATTTCATTTAACTTGAATCGCACAATAATTGTTCAAATAACTTCACACTATGCATGAAGTGCAGAAACGTACGGCTTTTATATTAAAAGGAAGACATTTTGATAAATATTATAGTGTGATGTTTAACAAAGATCAAATGACAGACTAATATTAAAGTAAAAAATAATTGACGCAAAAAGTTTTGCAACATCAAAATAATATGATTAGTTATGTATGTGTGTGTGTTTATGCGCGTGTGCGTGTTCGTGTGCCAGCGCGCGCGCGTATGTGCGTATGCGTAATATGTTTTCGTTATCGTGTATTACGAGACTTTAAGAAAATAAAAAAGATATAAGTCGTCATAAAACAGCGAGAGAATAAGATTAGTATAGGTAACGTGCGTCTTTATTTTATTTCTTAAGAATTACTTCCCATAACATAATTTTATCATACATGGTTGAGTTTGGCGTAATATATAGTTTATATTATTAACATAAGTTTTAATAAAATTTGAAAATGTTTTTAAAATATTAAAAAAACAATGAGTGTTGGGAGTGTTTTGAAAAATATTACCATTTTTTAAAAATCCAGATACGCTATTAAAAGTAAAGTACATTGCAGCCATAAAATTTTTGTTTAAACGTTTTTTTATATTTCTTTTCGTTTCGATTATATTATATTCGCTTCGAAATGTAAAAACCGATTTTTTATAGAGGATTGTTTTCATCCCTAAAACCGTTTTTTAATCCTTTAAAAAAAATTGTTTCGTTATTAGGGCCTACTAGTCTATACTTATGCAAAGTTTCAGATTTTTTTGAATTTTCGCGTTGCTTGTCAGTTAACAAAATCATTTTTTACCATTTTCGTAGCATTAGCCGCCATATTGGATCCATTTTAAAATTATGATATGCTGATGACAAATTTGTTATCAGCGATTAAAAAAACACTGTAATACTAGATTTCATAAAAAAAGCAACCGTTTAGTACCGGTTTAGTACATTTTAATTAGTTATTTCACTATTTATAGTTTGTTTTCCTCAGATTTTGACCGCCATATTGGGTCCGTTATATTGGTTTTTTAAAAAGGCCAGGGTTTAAATAAAAGTGTATATATATATATATATACATATACACGAGGGTAGTCCCAGAAGTACCCGACCTGACGTATAGATGGCGGTTGTTGTTTGAAAAAAATCACTATGGCCGAAAGCATCAACCTTATAAAGCTGAAGTTTGAAGTTTCAAGACGCTACGTTGTTTAGTATTAGTTTGGCAGCCATCAATAGTGAACGCTCTCAGTACACTTGTAAACATGGAGAAAATTGGTCATTGTTATATGATACAATATTTTCATTTGAAAGGTCTCAGTCCAACCAATATCAAAACTGAGCTAGATTCTACTTTGGGGGAGTCTGCTCCCTCGTTTACAACAATAAAATATTGGGTGGCAGAGTTTAAAAGAGGCCGTAAGAGCTGCCAAGACGAACATTGCAGTGGTCGACCAAATGAGGTGACCACGCCAGAAATGGTGACAAAAATCCACAAAATGGTATTGGATGACCGTCGACTGAAAGTGCGCGAGTTAGCTGACATGGTAGGCATATCAAAAAGTGCTGTACATCGCATATTGACTGAAAATTTGGACATGAAAAAGTGCTGTGCGCACGATGGGTGCCGCGTTTGCTCACAATTGAACAAAAACAGCGTCGTGAGGATGTTTCAATCGAGTGTTTGGCGATGTTTCGCAGTAATAAGATCGAGTTTTTGCGTCGATTCATAACCATGGATGAAACATGGGTTCATCATTTCACACCTGAGACGAAAGAACAGTTGAAACAATGGACTGAAGGGGGAGAATCGGCTCCGAAAAAGGCGAAGACAACTCCATCGGCTGGCAAGGTTATGGCGTCAGTTTTTTGGGATGTGCGTGGGATAATTTTCATTGATTATCTTCAAAAAGGAAAAACAATCAACGGCGAGTATTATGCGAACTTATTGCAGCGTTTGAGTGATGAAATCAAGAAAAAACGTCCGCATTTAGCGAAAAAGAGTGTTGTTTCATCATGACAATGCACCGGCTCACACGTCCGTTATTGCGACGGCCAAAATCAATGAGTTAAAGTTTGAATTGCTTTCTCACGCATCCTATTCACCAGATTTAGCCCCCTCAGATTATTATCTATTTCCAAACTTGAAAAAATGGCTTGGTGGTAAAAGATTTGCTAACAATGAAGAGGTGGAGTCTGCGGTTGATGGCTATTTTGAGGAACTCGATGATTCTCACTATAAACATGGTATCGAAGCTATTGAACATCGCTGGGAAAAGTGTATCGAGCTAAAAGGGGACTATGTTGAGAAATAAAGATATATTTTTTCAAAATTTTTGTGTTTTCTTTGTTAGGCCGGGTACTTCTGGGACTACCCTCGCGCGTGTGTGTGTGTGTAAAATAAATCCAAAAAGAAAATTTTTGGTTGCCCAAATTTTTGGACAGAGGGGTATCAGATTTGACAAAGAATGCCCCACATATATTTCTATCATTAAAATATAAATGAAAACTAAAACTTCGTGTAATATCTGTGATTAATATTTGATATAAAATTTGCAAAACATAACATATATATTTATAGTATGAAGAGAAAAAATCAAATTTTAAGAACATAATCCGTTATGCGTCGAAGTGTATAAATTTACTGGAAATAATATAAGAAACATCATAGACAACCGATATTTGCACAGATTCTTTACCAAAGTGACAAGAAAAGATCGTTTAATAATGTAAATGAAATTACGATAAAAACAGGATTTTACCTAATTATATTTACCTGATGAAGAACAGGATTACTTATCTCATGCAACTATATAAAAAAAACTGTAACTCAGTCGGAGAGAGCATAGTGCAGGGCTAGGAACGGTTTGCTAATTTCGGCCGATTCTCAGGAGCTACGCCTTCTATCTCCCTCTTGCCGCGCGACAGGCCACAAAAGTGACGATCGCGGTCAGTCGCTGCTTCAAGCTTGGAGACTCGACCGTTACTTTTGTGTGTTTTTACTCGCTCGCGGCAAGGGGAAGATAGAAAGCGTAGCTCCCGAGAATCGGCCGAAATTGGCAAACTGTTCCGAGCCCTGGCATAGTGAACACATTAAACAATTTCTAACAACTTTCAACTAAAATTAATATAATAATCTATAACAGCATACGGCGATATATCTAACAATAATTATTTAAAATATAATTATTGTATAATATTTTATTACATGGTAACATCTTTATAAAAAGTTATTAACTTTTAAAACCCCAGCTTCTCCATATTTTCGTAAATAAAATTTGATATTTAGAGAGTATGGTGCAAAACTAAAAGTTTCTTTATTTTCACAAAATATATCTCTCCGTATAACGAAAAAAATAAGAAGCATATAACAATGGTGAATAATAACACAGGGGAATATAATTGAACTTTTTTTTTGGTGCCGCTACTTTGATAGCTAATTCTGAAGGATTTTGGATCGCTGAAAACGAATTTGTACTTCGTTTTTACCCATCAGCTCTTGTTTTTCAAATAATCGCAAAATAATTTTATTTTTTATTTTAATATTTTGTGATTTTTTATTTCTTGAAAAAATGATATCGGGGCCTCTAATACGACATTTTACTCAGAAAGTACCCCACAATACTGGAATTATTTTTGTGATAACAAAAAAAATTATTATACAAACCACAAAGCAAAAACTGTAATAATATCGTCAAAAAACGGGAAAAACGGTAAAATTTCGAATAAAAAAGTCAATGTGCTCAGTAAAAAAAAAATCGAAAAAAAATATAGAGGGCCATGAATCTATAGCTTAACTATTCTAGATTAAAGATTTCTTGTGGATCCAATTAACGATCATGTGTTAAAAAGTTATTGAATTTAAATGTAAGGTACATGCCATTGTGCACTGATCTTTTCACGTCAACTGGGCCGCTCCTGTCGTCGAAAGTAATTAAGAGTAAAATTAATAGATCAGCTCATAAAATTAAAATAAAAATAAATATTGAAATACTTTTGAAAGTTATGTGTCCTACTTCAAAATTCAAAATGATAGATTCAATATGGCGGATGCAAAAGCTATGTAGTCAAATTTTCGTAAAAAGTGGTTATATGAGATAGCTGATGTCACTAAATTGAAATATGTGGCGTCTCAGAAAGCGAGACTCCACGCAAGGTGCATCGCGCCTATTTAAAAGGCCGTTTACGGAGTGCACTTTACGCGCCGTCCTTCCAGGAACCGCGAGACTCGCGACGCCCTTCCAATAAGCGCGAGCCCGCAACGAATTCACGAAAGCGCGGGACCTGCACCGAATTCGGAGAATCGCGAGCCTCGCGATTTTCGAAGAGGGGCAGCGGTAAGCGCAAGCCCGCGACGAATTCGCGGAAGCGTGGGACCTGCACCAAATTCCAAGAACCGCGAACCTCGCGATTTTCGAGGAAATTTAAACCACCGATAGTAAACACCATGAAAGAAACGGAGTATAAATAGCGGACGAAATCGCCAGACGAGCAGACTCCGCTTTCGACCTCGACCGAGGAACGATCTAGAGAGATCAAGCAATACAGAGCAATAAGGCAACTGGGAGCCAACTCTCCTCCAAAGAGAGAACTACCGTGCCGTACGAGTCCTGGATGGCATCCTGAAGCCCGACAAGAAACAGCCTCAGGGCGAGGCTCGAAATACAGCCCGACTACAGCTCCGCGAACGATATTGCGAGTTGTTCGGGACCGATAGCGAGGAAGATGCGACCAAGGAACCAGTAGAACTAGAACACAACTCGCCGGTTTCCTCCTGGTCCTCCCTGCCGACGACGCCCTCTCCGACGCGGCTACCCCGAATACCGTCACCACGGAAGCGACCACGCACCGGGGTACCACCCAGACGGCCCTCGTTGACAAGGGACGACAGCCCGAGAGGAGAACTCATAGAGACGCTCCATCCATGGAGGCTGATACCTTTGCGCCTCTCTTCAGTTAGGCGCACCCGATCACCGTTGGAGAAACTTACAACCTGGGACGTGAGAGCCCGCCGACCGCTCTCACCCCAGTATTCGTCTCCACTCGAGAAGGTGTCGTCACCAGCCCAGGCTCACCAGGCAACGCGGACGTCGCCAAGGAAGCCGGTACTCATACCGGGCGCCGCCAGGATCCCGACGGCACCCAAGAACCCGGATCCACGCATTAGCGCCGTCAGACACTCTGTGTCACCACGCAAGCTCGCACGGCCAGAAAGGTTCCGAGCTCACGGCGGCTCGCCGAAAAAACCAGCACTACCTGGGACCGTCCGGAAGACAGGTCTACTTCCATGGATCCGGCCCTGGAAGGGAACCACGACGCGAAAAAAACACTAATGCATACAGACACGATACACACACACCTTTTGTACTCACAATAAAAATGTTCTTATCTTTCTAACAGAGTACAATTCTTGTGTGTACCTTCCCACTGCGAGCGCGATTATACTATAAGGCTAAGATCTTGTGAACGCGAAGCGAACGCAACCACAAAATATATGAGATAAAAAAATATATAAAAATATAAAATATGAAAATATAAAAAATATTAAAAATATACTCTCTAAATCCGAATCAGTGAAAAGTCACTGATATCAGTGCAAAGTATGCTACTGAACGAATTAGTGGCATATTTCGCACTAATATCAATGACTTTTTACTGGTTCGGATTTAGAAATTATATTTTTTATATTTTTTAATATTTTTAATATTTTTAATATTTTCATATTTTATATTTTTATATATTTCTTTATCTCATATATTTCAATTTAGTGACATCAGCTATCTCATATAACCACTTTTTACGAATATTTGACTACGTATTAGCTTTTGCATCCGCCATATTGGATCTGTCATTTTGAATTTTGAAGTAGGACACATACTTAAAAAATCGAGTTTATTGTGATATTCCCACAACACCGGTTTGGAGGTATGTGTTATTTCTAGTGATCTTTCGCTCGCGGGGAAGGCGTGATATATTGAGTGTGACTCGTTGTACCCTTTTTATACAGACATTTATTTGTTAATACTTTATACATGTGTGTGTGGGTGTGTGTGTGTGTGAGTCTTTTAAGTGTTCGCCGGGCCGCGGAATTTAGTTTGCTTTTCCGTGGGTTCTTTTCCTTTTTCCAGGCCTTCCTTCGCCTGGGACGTCGCGCGGAAATGCGCTGGTTCTCCTTGTCGAAGTGGTGATCGTCTTCGAGAGCAAACCTTGGAGATAGTGGTGATCCCACTCGTGAATCTCCGTAGGCCAAGGTCGTGATAGGTGGCCGTATCAATGGCTGCCGCGGGATGTAGATCGTCTGCAGCTTCCACGGGGTGATAGTCCCCGTCGTGGAGGCGTCCGCGTTGCCCTCGGCGTGGTTGCTTGCGTTAGACGCTTTTTCAGCGTCTGGAAATATCGTTACCGCTTCTACAGCGGATGCGGACGCTTCTTCAGCGTCTGGAGAGTCGGTAGTCGCTTCTTCAGCGGATGCTGGGATGCTTCTCCAGCGTCCGGAGACTCGTTTCCGCTTCTGCAGCGGACGTGGCGGTCGCGACGCTTCTTCAGCGTCCTGAGACTCGGTGTCCGCTTCTGCAGCGGATGCTGGGACGCTTCTTCAGTGCCAGGAGTCTCGGTGCCCGCTTCTTCAGCGGGTGCTGGGGCGCTTCTTCAGCGCCAGGAGACTCGGTGCCGCTTCTTCAGCGGATGCTGAGACGCTTCTTCAGCGCCAAGAGTCTCGGTGCCCGCTTCTTTAGCGGGTACTGGGGCGCTTCTTCAGCGCCAGGAAACTCGGTGCCGCTTCTTCAGCGGATGCTGAGACGCTTCTTCAGCGCCAAGAGTCTCGGTGTCCGCTTCTTCAGCGGGTGCTGGGGCGCTTCTTCAGCGCCAGGAGACTCGGTGCCGCTTCTTTAGCGGGTGCTGGGGCGTTTCTTCAGCGCCAGGAGACTCGGTGACCGCTTCTTCAGCGGGTGCTGGGGCGCTTCTTTAGCGCCAGGAGATTCGATGCCGCTTCTTCAGCGGATGCGGCTCGTAGCCGAGGCCGATGACTTTCTAGCTGCGGTAAAATGCTAGAGATAGCCAGAGCGGCGGAGTGTTGTGTTGACCCCCCGCGGAGTCCGGCTTTTTATTGTCTGTTAACCATAATTTTCTCGCAAGAAAACCCCTCCATGTGCGCGCCGCCAAACGGCGCACGAAGGCTCTAGCGGTTGCGGCGGCGGCTCGGCTAGCGGCGCGGT
>NW_022639847.1:41641-41947 GCF_010583005.1 Odontomachus brunneus | reverse complement strand
ATTATACTATAAGGCTAAGATCTTGTGAACGCGAAGCGAACGCAACCACAAAATATATGAGATAAAAAAATATATAAAAATATAAAATATGAAAATATAAAAAATATTAAAAATATACTCTCTAAATCCGAATCAGTGAAAAGTCACTGATATCAGTGCAAAGTATGCTACTGAACGAATTAGTGGCATATTTCGCACTAATATCAATGACTTTTTACTGGTTCGGATTTAGAAATTATATTTTTTATATTTTTTAATATTTTTAATATTTTTAATATTTTCATATTTTATATTTTTATATATTTC
>NW_022639847.1:40934-41631 GCF_010583005.1 Odontomachus brunneus | reverse complement strand
TGCGGCGGTCGTACGCCGTTTCTCGTGTGGATCTATATCGATCCACCACAACCGAAAAACATGCAAGAAAGAATTCGACGCGCATGTATCGATATCAATCAGAATCACCCGGAAATCATTGAAAGTGCGAAACAATCATTTATTTATCGCATTCAAAAATGTATGGAAGTTAATGGCAACCATTTCGAACATCTTCTAAAATAAAGTAAATAAATATCTTCATTGAAAACACGTAAGTATGTTAACTTTTCTTTTTCCCATATAAATGTGATTTTTTAATGTCCAAGGTCATCTGAAGGAGAATATATCATATATGGTTGAATTTGTTTTTTTATGAACTGTATTACTACATTAATGAAAATATGCTATTCCATATTAAAAAATCGCGATGACCTCGAAATCTCAAAAACTATGACCTCGAGAAAAATTTTTCGCTCGTTATAATATGTGTCTTTTCCAATCGAACAACTTTTCCCTGTAGTATTTTCCCGTATCATCAAAAACAATGGAGATATTTTAAATGGTCGAGTTAGAGGAAACACCATGTATAATGTATGTATGTTATTATATTATTAGGTGAGGTTATTAGGTGTTATTATATTATAATATTAGGTGAAGTAAAAAGTTCTGAGCGTTTTCCGCTAGATGTCTTTAGTGAGCTATATCTCACGATGTAAACATCGCATCGGGTCATACT
>NW_022639847.1:35956-40924 GCF_010583005.1 Odontomachus brunneus | reverse complement strand
AAGCGATTATCACCTTTTCAAGCATTTGCAAAATTTTCTTGATGGTACAAAACTGGCCTCAAGAGAGGCTTGTGAAAATGAGCTGGTCAAGTTTTTTATCAATAGGGACGAGGACTTCTTCAATCGCGGAATTATGAAATTGCCTTCAAAATGGACAAAAGTTATCGAACAAAACGGCGCATATTTGATCGAAATCGGATAATCCTAACTATGTTAATTTCATCGTCGAAATAAAGCGAAAAAACGCTCAGGACTTTTTACTTCACCTAATATTATATTAGGTTGGCCAATAAGTCCATGCGGTTTTTCTCGATAGATGACTTCAAGGCGCTCGGCTAAGCTTTATCTTCAGTCGAAAGTCTTGAAAGCGTATAGTCATTTCAACGTGCATTTAAAGAATTTACGTAAAGATTGCTTGTGTATCTTGTGTGTTTTGCGTCATCTGAAAATGGATAACTGTACTAGCATTTTTGGCATATTATGCTTTTTTATTTTAAAAAAGGCAAAAACGCGGCGCAAACCTGTAAAAAATTTTGTGCAATATATAGTGAGTATGCCGTGAAAGAACGCGTATGCCAAAAGTGGTTTGCGAGATTTTTCCGTCAAAGACAAACCACGCTTAGGCCGACCAAATGAGATCGACAGCCACAAATTGAAGGCGGCAATCGACACTAATCCACACTATACGATGTGGGAGATTGCAGACGTTCTCCAAATATCGAAATCGAGCTTGGAAAACCATCTGCATCAACTTGGTTATGTTAGTCGTCTTGATGTTTGGGTTCCGCGCGAACTGAGCGAAGTTTATTTTTAATCCAACACATTTCCATCAGCGATTCATTCGAAAAACGTGAGAAAAGCGATCCATTTTTGAAACGTATAGTAACTGGCGATGAAAAATGGATCGTCTACAATAACATCAAATAACAAGCACAAAAGATCGTGGGGCAGCGCAGTGAACCGCCACAAACCACTTCGAAGGCAGGGCTTCACGGAGCAAGATCATGCTCTTAATTTGGTGGGATTGGAAGGGTGTTGTGTTCTATGAGCTACTTCCAAAGAACAGAATGATCAATTCAGATGTGTACTGTAGTCAACTGGATAAATTGAATGCAGCGATCCACGAGAAGCATCCAGAATTGGTGAATTGTAGAGGCGTTGTCTTTCACTATAACTTATCGTTAGGCCGCACACATTTCTACAAACCCAGCAAAAATTATTGGCGCTAGGCTGGGATGTCTTACCACTGTATCCTCTGTATTCTCCAGACATTGCACTTTCAGATTACCATCTGTTTTGCTTCCTTCAAAATTCCTTGAATGGAAAACACTTTGTTTCTGAGGAAGCTGTCAAACAACACTTGGAACAGTTTTTTGCCGAGAAAGACAGGAAGTTCTTTGAATGAGGAATTATGAAGCTGCCCGAAAGATGGCAAAAGATAGTAGATAACAACGGCCAATGCATAATTGATTAAAGTTATACTTTCTATAAAAATAATCATCGATTATTTATAAAAAACCGCACGGACTTATTAGCCAACACAATATTAATCATATAATTAAAATAATATTAAAGAAAAATTGATACAAAACTTGCATACATACAGAAAATAAATATGTTAATTTATGACACATATTTGTTACAAAGATAATGCTTATGGAAAAAATATATGATGCAAAGTGGTTGTTTGCATAAAGAACAAATAATTACACTGTTCGATAACAATCGAACTTTTTTCCGTGACACGAGTACGAATTGTCATTTCCAACGTATTTTTGACTGCTGAACACAATCCGTCATCCAAATTTGGCTGTCACGTCACAATTTTGAGAAAAATGGCGTCAAGAAGGCCAAGAAGCCGAATGCGGGAATCTTCTTATCTTGTATCTTACATCATTTTTCTCAAAATTGTGACGTGATAGCCAAATTTGGACGATGAATTCGAGTTAAGCAGGCAAAAATACATCGGAAATGACTATTTGCCTTTTTGCAAAAAAAAAAATTGTTTTACTCAGTGATATTGATGCCGACGACTATTTCTGATTGGCTATATGTTGAAAACATAAAACTGTTGGGAAATGAGATCACATATATTTTTAAACTGAAAATTGATACTTTTGCGTGGCATTAACGAAATGTAAAAAAAATTTTTTTGTTTGCGCTACAGCGCCACAAAACCTTCAAAACCGTCATTTTTGGTTTTTTTGACGTCATTTTTCTTAAAATTATGACGTGATAGCTAAATTTGGACAACGAATTTGTGTTCAGCAGGTAAAATACATCGGAAATGACTATTCGTACTCGTGTCATGAAAAAAGTTCGATTTTTGTCGAACAATGTAATTACTTGTTCTTGGTGCAAACAATCACTTTGCATCATCACATTTTTTCCATAAACACCACCTTTGTAACAAATATGTGTCATAAATAAAACACATTTATTTTCTGTGTGTATGCAAGTTTTGTATCGATTTTTCTTTAATATTATATTTAATATATGATTAATATAATAACATACACATTATATATTCTAAATTATATACATTATATATACATTATACAGGGTAAGGAAAAAGTATGGAAATCCTGAAAAATCTCAAAAAATATAAGTTTTACAGAAAAATGTTTCAAATAAAAGTTGTAGGATTTAAAAAGGTCTATTCAATAGTCTCATCAGTTTGACCTTGGCTGGTGTCGTTAAGGTGAAGTCAAACTCACCTTGAATTTTTTAAATGAAACACCCTATTTTTTATTGCATATTCTTATAATCCTTCTCAATACCTTTTCAAAGCATTATAATTTTATTCATTTTAGGGTTCAGCCGTTTCAAAGTTATTGAATATTTTACAGTAAGAAGTAATAGACACCCGAAGACAAGGTCGGAATATGATTCAGCCAACTAAGGTAAGATCGAAGGATGATCCAGCCAACTAAGACTGTTTTTGGACGATTTTTAACACCACCAATTTCTTCGAAACGTGTGATAGTTTTGTGAACTGTAGATTTCGAGATGTACTTGTATTTTCATTCTGAAATGTTGCATTGAAGAGCTGCTTAACATCATTGTATGACCTTAGTCTGTCTCCCCATCCTCTTATCATCAAAAGAGATATTCGTTTACGTACAGTAAGGTACAGCATTTTAAAAGCAACTAATAATGAGTAGCCGTGAAAACAACTGAAAGTGAGTAGCCGTGAAAACAGCTGAGAGTGAGTAGCCGTGAAAACAACTGAGAGTGAGTAGCCGTGAAAATAGCTGAGAGTGAATATGATCCGGCCAACTAAGGAAAGATCGGAGGATGATCTAAGAGCTTAGATCATCCTCCGATCTTGTCTTAGTTAGCTGGATCATATTCCGACCTTGTCTTCGGGTTTCTATTACTTCTTACTGTAAAATACTCAATAACTTTGAAACGGCTGACCCAAAATGAATAAAATTATAGTGCTTTGAAAAGATATTGAGAAGGACTATAAGAATATGCAATAAAAAATAGGGTGTTTCATTTAAAAAATTCAAAGAGACTTTGACTTTACCTTAACGATGCCAGCCAGGGTCAAACTGATGAGACTATTGGATAGGTATTTTTAAATCCTACAACTTTTACTTGAAACATTTTTCTGTAAAACTTATATTTTTTTAGATTTTTCAGGGTTTCCATACTTTTTCCTCACCCTGTATATTAAATATATGCAATTGTCTATGTGTTATTTTTCTACAATTTATTATATTCCCTTACCTATAGTAACATATTTATCTATAGTATCCATCTATTTAGGCAGTGTGGCGCCTATAGCACGATGTTATCACGTCGTTTTCCGACGATTAAAGCAAGACCAACTTTTACTATTACATGTGGATGAATTTGATATTAAATGCTCTATAACTTTTGTTCTTACAAGAACTTTAAAATTTTGCGAAAGTACCGAGTGGAAGGGGGCAGAAAGTAAAAAATGTGACATTTAAAAAAATGAAATACGCCGTTGCAAAAGGTATTAAATACTGTAAAACTTATGTAGGAAACATTTTTTTATATACCTTATATTTTAGAAATGATTCCATAAGAATGAAAAATTTAATTTTTTTCAATGGACTGTTTTAACTCCTAAACCTCGATATAAAAAAATATGGGTCTCTTACTTTTTGATGTTCTATAACATATCCAAAGCGCATCAAAATCGGTGAGGAACAGTTATGTTATGTCCTTTGTTAGAAGGATGTTCGTAGATAGTCCGCATCACGTTACTCTTTAAATGTACATAACCGGAATATATTCTATTTATGAAATCTTTTTTTTTAATAACTTTTTAATAAACTATGACCGCCAATTGAAGCCTTTTGAACGTTACTTAGGATTTTTCCTCCACAACATATATTAAGATCAAGATCAATGGATGTAGTTTCCAGAAACTGAATATTCACAAAATTACATACACTTACTCTAACTTTGTTTTCCCAAAAAAATGATTAATATTTATATTCTTTAACGTCGATTAATAGAAGTTGCCTTATTGATTATGTTTCCAGAGTTAATGTCACTTTTATTGATAAAAGAGGAAAGAAGCATGCAGTGCAAGGGAAAGTTGGAGACAATATACTTTATTTAGCTCACAGACATGGGATTGAAATGGAAGGAGCATGTGAGGCTTCTCTAGCATGTACGACTTGTCATGTATATGTACACCAGGACTATTTGAACAAACTTCCAGTTCCTGAGGAAAAAGAAGAAGATCTTTTAGATTTGGCACCTTTTTTAAAAGAAAATTCTAGACTAGGTAAATTTTATTATTAAATTTTATTATAGGCAATTTTTATTATTATTTTTCATTAAGTTGAAAAGTTAAAAAGTTTTATTTATTATTTTTTATTATTTTATTATTTTTCATATTATCCTACAATTAGCATTATATTGCTAATTGCAGGATAATATGAATATATATATATATATATATATATATATATATATATATAT
>NW_022639847.1:35012-35283 GCF_010583005.1 Odontomachus brunneus | reverse complement strand
TTTTACCAATAGGGACGAGGACTTCTTCAATCGCGGGATTATGAAATTGCCTTCAAAATGGACAAAAGTTATCGAACAAAACGGCGCATATTTGATCGAAATCGGATAATCCTAACTATGTTAATTTCATCGTCGAAGTAAAACGAAAAAACGCTCAGAACTTTTTACTTCACCTAATATATACAGGGTGACCCATTTTAACTTAGGCAGCCAAATAACTCGAAAAATAAGCACACTACGAAAAAATGTTTAGAATCAAAATTTCGTCATT
>NW_022639847.1:33463-34951 GCF_010583005.1 Odontomachus brunneus | reverse complement strand
TGAAACATTTTTCTCGATTCATGATAGATGGCGCTGTAATCGACGAAATTCAATTTCTTCGATTTCTCTTACTGAGAACCCATGCTTACGATTCTGCAATAAATTAACAATAAAAATACCACGTTTTCATTGTTAATACGCGAAATTAGTCTTAAAACAAACTTCTCATTATTTTTTATTACTCATTAATTACTTCTCAAGAAACTGCTTTTAGAGTAATATTACCAGAGTAATATGATACGGATGGTAATTGACTGATCGTAACAATCTATGTGCCGTAGTTTGAGGGATTCCCAGTTCTCGTTTTATTTGACGGGTACTAATATGGGGATTTTGATGAACCATAGCTAAAACTGCGAGCAATCTAGGGTCATTATTATTATGAAGTCTATTCCTTCGCTTTTCGCGATGAAGTGGATTATTACGAGATCTCCTTTCAATGTTTATAATTTGTTGATCAGTAGGATGGCGGCGATTTGGGAATCGCTCCGCATAAGTACGGGCAGTAAGTCTGTAATTTCTACCACATTCACCAAAGGTTATAAGAATATCGACTACTTCTGTAGGCGTATAATTTGCCATTTTACCAGAATTTTATCAGAGTACAAATGTTAAAAAAATACATAAACACTTGTGACTTTGGCACTAAATGGACAAAATTTTGGAGGGATACTTAGAGGAACTCCATCAGATGGAAAGTCCAAAATGTCTCGGTACTTTGGACCATTCAAGTTGCCTAAAGGGCAGATTACGCTAAAAGCAGTTTCTTGAGAAGTAATTAATGAGTAATAAAAAATAATGAGAAGTTTGTTTTAAGACTAATTTCGCGTATTAACAATGAAAACGTGGTATTTTTATTGTTAATTTATTGCAGAATCGTAAGCATGGGTTCTCAGTAAGAGAAATCGAAGAAATTGAATTTCGTCGATTACAGCGCCATCTATCATGAATCGAGAAAAATGTTTCAGACAAATTGTATGTGTTTTTAGCCAAAGATTCCGAATATGCAATAAAAAATAGGGGTTCCCATTTAAGATTTCAAACTTGCCCCCCCTCACCGCCCAGGGGGAGGGGTGGGGGGGCTAATTTTAACGTCATTGTACGTCCCCCTCGAAATGACGAAATTTTGATTGTAAAAATTTTTTCGTAGTGTGCTTATTTTTCGAGTTATTTGGCAGCCTAAGTTAAAATGGGTCACCCTGTATATATACAGGGTGAGTCATTTGAATCTATCACCTCCAATAACTCGTTTGTGTGGCCAGGAATCGAAAAAAGTTTCATATAAAAGTTGTAGGGTTTCGAGGGGGAACCAAAATGGCGTACCTTTCAACTTTTGATTTTGACCGAAAGTGGGTTACTTCAACCGGAAGTGGTTTTTTTTAAAATGGAAACCCCCTTTTTGACACCGGAAAATGAAAAAGCGGAAAATTTTACGTTCAGATATAACTTTGGCTGTTTTAAAATTTTCAAGATGGCGGACGAAGATGG
>NW_022639847.1:33105-33225 GCF_010583005.1 Odontomachus brunneus | reverse complement strand
GGGGTGCTTTATTTACGTGAGTCCCCTTGCCTCTCACTATCGGGGTGCTTTATTTAGTTAATTTGTAATTTTAAACAGTTAATTCGCTAAGTAGTACACCTATATGACCAAGATGGCGGA
>NW_022639847.1:26524-32946 GCF_010583005.1 Odontomachus brunneus | reverse complement strand
ACACCAGATCGTTTTTCAGACATTTCACCTTCATTTTTGACCTTTCCAAGGTCGTAAAAACAATTTTTTCATAAGACAAGTTTAATGTAAAATTTTCCGCTCTTTCGAAATCTGCAGTCAAACATAGGGTGTCCCATTAGAAAAAACCATCGTGACCTTGAAGTAATCTTCAAAATTGACCTCAAGGTCAAAACCAATGGTACAATTGAATGACCCCCTCTGTCCTGGTCAACTTTTATCTAAACCATTTTTTTGTAGATACCGTAATTTGGAAGATATTCGGATCCATAGACTAAAATGACTCACCCTGTATATATATTATATATTGAAATGTTATACGGTACATATTTTGCATATGTGTACTACTTATTATCTCTTATTACGAGATAGTACGAACTGAACGTTTTACGTCGTTGTATCGAGCGAGCTACTACACAGCTACGCGGCGAATATGAAGGTAGTACACATATGGAAGATTTTCCATCTATTTTACGATTGATTCTCGGTAGATAACATTATTATACAGAGTCCCAGACCACCAGAACTACCCAATTTTTTTGTAAACGCGACACTTTACTGAAAAATATTTCCAACAAAAGTTATAAGGTTTTAAATGAAGCATTAGATAGTGGTATTAGTATAATTTTCAACAGCGTTCCCAAGGTCATGTGAAGGTTTTCTTTTTTGTTGTTCCAGGGAAAATGCTTTATGCATACCCGGAGTCCCTGGGGGGACTCACGGGTTATGCGGGACTCTTCCTCCCCAAAATGGGGAGGTCCTACCCGCTAAAACTTCTGGGGGATGTCTAAGAAGGGCGACTGGGAAGGGGGAAAGGGGACTGGGAAAACTACTATTGGCATTACTTCCCCGGCCCCTTGCTCATGATAGGGACCCATAGCCCGAAGGCCCCTCGCCCCCCAGGTACGTGGGACGGGTAAGCTGGCCCAGGGCGTTGTTGTTGCCCGCATGGGGGTATTAGGAGGCACTCACCCTCGCCCGCCGGACCTCCTTTCCCTAAACTAGGGAGGGGGCCGAGGGACAGGCCCGCCCCCTAGGGCGGACACTGCCCTCTTCTCCTCCGCGACAGTGACGCTATCAAGGGGGCGCATTTCTGCGGCCTCTTCCCTACCCGGCAGACAACTCCGCCGAGATAGGGACCAGGGGGCCATTGGGCAGGACGACCAAGCCGCCCTTATCCCAGGCCCCCCGCCGAGCTGGGCCGAACCACTTAGTCCGGCTCCGACTCGTCCGTACCTGGGTCGGCCCAAACCTCAACGGTCCAACCTTTCCCGAGCGCGAACCTCTCCAGGCCATGTGAAAGTTACCTTCAATGTTTTTATTAGGAGTGTGAATAAGTTCTCTCCGTTTCACCATCAGATGGCGGTATAAAAATTTGGTGTGTATAATTCAAGATCATGACGCATCTATATTGAAGTTCTATAACCTATGTTTAAAATTAGTGCGTGTCTTTCCATTAACCTATAAAGAACATTTTCTTTTTGTAGCGTAAAACATGTCAAATTTCGTGCCAAATAAACCGTTTGCGGGGAATTTTACTGCCCTACTGTATTCAGAAGAAATCTGCAGCTGAAGCACACATAATTCTTGTAAAAACCTATGGTGATCATGCTCTGTCGGAAAAAACATGCAGAGATTGGTTTAACCGATTTAAAAATGGTGATTTTGATATTCAAGATAGAGAACGCAGTAGTGCACCAAAAAAGTTTCAAGACGAAGAATTGGAAACATTACTTGCTGAAGATCCATGTCAGACGCAATCCGATGTTGCAAAATCATTAGGAGTTGATCGAACAACAGTTTCGAAACGTCTGACAGCATTAGGAATGATACAAAAGGAAGGATCTTGGGTGCCATACGAACTGAAGCCGAGAGACGTCGAACGGCGTCTTGTCATGTGTGAACAGCTGCTTCAACGATAAAAAACGAAAGGTTTCTTACATCGTATTGTAACTGGTGATGAAAAGTGGATACACTACAGTAATCCCAAGCGTAAAAAATCGCAGGTTAAGCTCGGCGAAGTAGTAGCATTAACGCCAAAGCGGAATCGCCATCCGCGGTTTCAAGCTCATGCTCTGCATTTGGTGGGATCAGCTAGGTGTAGTGTATTACGAGCTGCTCCAACCCAATCAAACCATCACAAGATCCATAGAGATCACCAGATCTCTATCGACGACAATTGATGCGTTTGAGCCGAGCATTGAAAGAAAAACGGCCGCAATATGAGCAAAGACACGATAAGGTGATTTGGCTGCATGATAACGCTCGGCCGCATGTCGCGTCACCGGTTAAAACATACCTGGAAACGCTGAAATGGGAAGTCGTACCCAACCCGCCGTACTCTCCAGACATTGCGCCTTCTGATTACTATTTATTTCGATCGATGACTAACGGCCTGGCTGAGCAGCACTTCACTTCGTATGAAGAAACGAAAAAATGGATCGATTCGTGGATAGCGGCAAAAGAAGTGTCGTTTTTTCGACGTGGAATTCAAATGCTGTCAGAACGATGGGAAAAAGTAGTCTCCAGCGATGGGCAATATTTTAATTGACTTGTTTTTTTATTATTTTTTTTAAATAAAGGATTTATTTTCACAAAAAACGGCGAGAACTTATTTACACTCCCAATAACAGAACCTCTTATTTTTCATTGCATATCCTTATAGCTTATTTCGAGAGCTTTTCAAAACACTATAACAAAATATTTTTCTATTAAATACTTTTTAAGTTATAAGGCCTGAAATTTCGAGTATAGTCGACATTAGCATTATCCAAGGTGTACTGCGTGGAGGTTGCACGGTCGGATTTACACCTCTTTTGTGTGTGTGTGTGTGTGTATTATGTATACGTGCGTACGTGCATATGTGGATGGGTGAGTGTAATATGACGGTCCTCAGTCTTTATCTGTTCCATAACTTATCATTGTAAACATCCATCCAATCACCTATGCATCCATCCATGTACACGCACCGGCGTTAATGCCGTCCGAATATCCGTGTGACTCGCACACGATAACGCGTCACTCATACACTGCTGCGTGTAGGTGAGCTAAGAGCAGCACGGAGTGGCGGAGGGAGCTAGCGATATACGATCGTCGGACGCTTGGAGAGGGAATAGTGGTGGGAGTCGCGGCGATCTTCCATCCTCTATCGCAAACGTAAGAACGAGAGAAATAGCATTATAAGACGTCTGGACAGAAATGCCGTCCTAAAATACGTGTGACACACACTAAGAAAACGCTTGACTCACACTGTCTCGTCTATACGTGAGCAATACGCGGTGTCCCGACGATTGTTTCGCTCGCTCGAACGTTCATGCATTTTTCATTGTTAGCAAGGAAATTACTGTAATGTAAAAATCTTGGGGAAAGGTTTTTAGGAGACTTTGACAAATGCTTCTTAATAGCTACTCTTGAAAAAAAAATTAATATTAGATTTATTTTAATATAGAATTCTGAACCATTCTGAACTCTTCTTCGATCGACAACCTACACAAACGTTATATTGTTGCAATATATTCTATGTTGGTTCAGAATTCTATATTAAAATAAATCTAATATTAATTTTTTTTTCAAGAGTAGCTATTAAGAAGCATTTGTCAAAGTCTCCTAAAAACCTTTCCCCAAGATTTTTACATTACAGTAATTTCCTTGCTAACAATGAAAAATGCATGAACGTTCGAGCGAGCGAAACAATCGTCGGGACACCGCGTATTGCTCACGTATAGACGAGACAGTGTGAGTCAAGCGTTTTCTTAGTGTGTGTCACACGTATTTTAGGACGGCATTTCTGTCCAGACGTCTTATAATGCTATTTCTCTCGTTCTTACGTTTGCGATAGAGGATGGAAGATCGCCGCGACTCCCACCACTATTCCCTCTCCAAGCGTCCGACGATCGTATACCGCTAGCTCCCTCCGCCACTCCGTGCTGCTCTTAGCTCACCTACACGCAGCAGTGTATGAGTGACGCGTTATCGTGTGCGAGTCACACGGATATTCGGACGGCATTAACGCCGGTGCGTGTACATGCATCGGCGTTAATGCTGTCCGTATATCCGTGTGACTCGCACACGATGACACGTCACTCACATACTGCTGCCTGTAAGTGAGGCACGTGCAGCACGGAGTGCTGGAGGAGGCTAGTGGTATATGATCGTCGGACGGCTTGGAGAGGGAATAATGGTGGGAGTCGCGGCGATCTTCTATCTTCTATCGCAGACGTAAGAGCGAGAGAGATAGTATTATGAGACGTGGCGGCCAGAAATGGCTGTCCTAAAATACGTGTGACGCACACTAAGAAAACGCTCGACTTACATTCGTCTCGTCTATACGTGAGGAATACGCGGTGTTTTGATGATTGTTTCGCTTGTTCAAACGTTCATGCATATTTTCTTGTTAGCAAGGAAATCACTGTAGTGTAAAAGGAGATCTTGGGGAAAGGTTTTCAGGAGTCTTTGACAAATGCTTTTTAATAACTGCTCTTGAAAAAAAAATGGTAAAGGTGTAGAAAAAGGGCGCCACCTCAGATCAGCCTGATCTTAACATATGTCATAGAGGTCACTCAGAAGGGTGAGCTCTATGACATATGTCAAGATCAGGCTGATCGGAGGTGGCGCCCTTTTTCTACACCTTTACCAAATCGTAAAAGACATGTCACTGAAAGTATTGTCCATCGCTAGCTACTACTTTTTCCCATCTTTCTGGTAGCATTTAAATTTCACATCGGAAAAATGACACGTCTTTTGAGGCTATCCAAGAGTCCACCCATTTTTTAGTATCTTCATAAGAATGGAAGTGCTGCTCAGCCAGGCCATGTGCCATCGATCGGAACAAGTGATAATCGGAAGGGGCAATGTCTGGTGAATATGGCGGGTGGGGTAAGACTTCCCATTTAAGCGTTTCCAAGTAGGATTTCACCGGTTGTGCAACATGTGGCCGAGCGTTGTCATGTTGCAAAATCACTTTGTCGTGTTTCTGCTCGTATAGCGGCCGTTTTTCCTTCAATGCTCGGCTTAAACGTATCAATTGTAGTCGATAGCGATCTCCCGTGATGGTTTCGTTCGGTTTGAGCAGCTCATAATAAACTACACTCGGCTGATCCCACCAAATACAGAGCAGAAGCTTCGAACCATGGATATTCGGTTTTGCCGATGATGTTGATGCATGGCCGGGCTTACCCTACGATCTTCTATGCTTAGGGTTATCGTAGTGTATCCACTTTTCATCGCTAGTCACGATACGATGCAAAAAACCTTTTCTGCCATTGAAGCAGCTGTTCACACGTGAAAAGACGCCGTTCGACGTCTCTCGGTTTCAACTCGTACGTATTCAATGTCCTTGCTTTTGAATCATTCCTAATACTTTCAAACGTTTTGAAAGTGTTGTGTGATCAACTCCTAATGATTCTGCAAGTTTAGCTAGCGTCTGACATGAATCTTCATGATGTAATGCCCCCAATTCTTCGTCTTCAAACTTTTTCGGTGTACCAGAGCGTTCTTTATCTTTAACATCAAAATCATTATTTTTAAAGCGTCTAAACCAATCTCTACATGTTGTTTCCGATAGAGCATGGTCGCCGTAAGTCTCAACAAGAATTCTGTGTGCTTCAACTGCAGATTTTTTTTAATAAAGTAAAATTATAAAATAATGCAGTAAAATTCCCCGCAAATACTCTTTTTTTGACACGAAACTCGACATGTTTAACACTATGAAAAAAAAAGTTGTTTACACTTCGGCGAAATGATATACACTGAATTTCAAGCTTGCTTATAGTACTTCTTTATAGATGCGTTACCATCTTAAACTACACGCACGCAGTTTTAGTAATTTGTTGGAAAACAGCGAGAACTCATTCAAGGTCCTGATAGATTTATTTCAATACAGAATACTGCATCAGTGTAGAATATTGCAACAATACAGCGCTTGTATATATTGTCGAAGTAGAGTATTTTTAATTTCAATGTCGCATAACCTTCTGAAAATCTTTCCCCAAGAAATTTTCTGGCCGCTACGTCTCATAATACTATCTCTCTCGCGAGTGGCATTCATTTAGACACAGTACAATTGGACACGTTGCAAATAGACACGTTGTAAATGTGCACGAAACTTGACACACAAGTTGAAATGGACACGGTGCGTTTGGACACGAGTCTTTTGGGCACAGTTGCTTTTAGACACGAGAGAAAATACACGACGTTCAGTTACACACCGTTCATTTGGACACTATTTACTTGGACACAGTTCAGTTGGACACCGTTCTTCAATTGCCCACTGTTCACTTGGACACAAAAGGATGCGCACCGTTCACTTGGACACCGTTCATTTGGACACTGTTCACTTGGAACAGTGGGCGATTGAACGGTGTCCAAATAAACGGTGTCCAAGTGCACGGTGTCCAAATGAACGA
>NW_022639847.1:20634-26514 GCF_010583005.1 Odontomachus brunneus | reverse complement strand
AACAAGTGATAATCGGAAGGGGCAATGTCTGGTGAATATGGCGGGTGGGGTAAGACTTCCCATTTAAGCGTTTCCAAGTAGGATTTCACCGGTTGTGCAACATGTGGCCGAGCGTTGTCATGTTGCAAAATCACTTTGTCGTGTTTCTGCTCGTATAGCGGCCGTTTTTCCTTCAATGCTCGGCTTAAACGTATCAATTGTAGTCGATAGCGATCTCCCGTGATGGTTTCGTTCGGTTTGAGCAGCTCATAATAAACTACACTCGGCTGATCCCACCAAATACAGAGCAGAAGCTTCGAACCATGGATATTCGGTTTTGCCGATGATGTTGATGCATGGCCGGGCTTACCCTACGATCTTCTATGCTTAGGGTTATCGTAGTGTATCCACTTTTCATCGCTAGTCACGATACGATGCAAAAAACCTTTTCTGCCATTGAAGCAGCTGTTCACACGTGAAAAGACGCCGTTCGACGTCTCTCGGTTTCAACTCGTACGTATTCAATGTCCTTGCTTTTGAATCATTCCTAATACTTTCAAACGTTTTGAAAGTGTTGTGTGATCAACTCCTAATGATTCTGCAAGTTTAGCTAGCGTCTGACATGAATCTTCATGATGTAATGCCCCCAATTCTTCGTCTTCAAACTTTTTCGGTGTACCAGAGCGTTCTTTATCTTTAACATCAAAATCATTATTTTTAAAGCGTCTAAACCAATCTCTACATGTTGTTTCCGATAGAGCATGGTCGCCGTAAGTCTCAACAAGAATTCTGTGTGCTTCAACTGCAGATTTTTTTTAATAAAGTAAAATTATAAAATAATGCAGTAAAATTCCCCGCAAATACTCTTTTTTTGACACGAAACTCGACATGTTTAACACTATGAAAAAAAAAGTTGTTTACACTTCGGCGAAATGATATACACTGAATTTCAAGCTTGCTTATAGTACTTCTTTATAGATGCGTTACCATCTTAAACTACACGCACGCAGTTTTAGTAATTTGTTGGAAAACAGCGAGAACTCATTCAAGGTCCTGATAGATTTATTTCAATACAGAATACTGCATCAGTGTAGAATATTGCAACAATACAGCGCTTGTATATATTGTCGAAGTAGAGTATTTTTAATTTCAATGTCGCATAACCTTCTGAAAATCTTTCCCCAAGAAATTTTCTGGCCGCTACGTCTCATAATACTATCTCTCTCGCGAGTGGCATTCATTTAGACACAGTACAATTGGACACGTTGCAAATAGACACGTTGTAAATGTGCACGAAACTTGACACACAAGTTGAAATGGACACGGTGCGTTTGGACACGAGTCTTTTGGGCACAGTTGCTTTTAGACACGAGAGAAAATACACGACGTTCAGTTACACACCGTTCATTTGGACACTATTTACTTGGACACAGTTCAGTTGGACACCGTTCTTCAATTGCCCACTGTTCACTTGGACACAAAAGGATGCGCACCGTTCACTTGGACACCGTTCATTTGGACACTGTTCACTTGGAACAGTGGGCGATTGAACGGTGTCCAAATAAACGGTGTCCAAGTGCACGGTGTCCAAATGAACGATGTCCAAGTGAACAGTGTCCAAATGAACGGTGTTCAAGTGAATGGTGTCCACGTGAACAGTGCGCATCCTTCTGTGTCTAACAAGAGAACTAACAGAACTATTCCTTACCGATTTTGATGCGCTTTGGATATGTTGTAGAGCATCAAAAAGTATTCGACACGTATGTTTTTATCGGCTGAACGTTAAGTTTAGGGGTTAAAACAGCCTCTTTAAAATAAAGGACTTTTTCATTTTTATTTTAAAAATACAATTTTTATTGAATATTTCTAAAATACAAGGTATATGAAAAAATGTTTCCTACAAAAGCTGTACAGTATTTAACATTCTTTGTAACGATATATTTAATTTTTAAAAAAACATCAAATTTTTTAATTCTTCCCCCCCCCCAAACTCGTTACCTTTGCAAAATTTGTAAGTTTTTGTAAGGACAAAAATTATAAAGCATTTCATGCCAAATCGATCTATATATAATATTAGAAGGTGGTCTCGATTAAATTGTTGGAAAACGTCGTGATAATATCGTGCTATACGCGACACGTCGTCCAAGTAGATGGATACTGTAGTTAGATACGTTACTGTAAGTAGGGAAATGTAATAAATTGTAGAAAAATACTACATAGACAGTTTCATATATTTAATGTATAATGTTTACAATTTATAATGTTATTATAATATATTAAAATCATAATCTCGCAACACAATGTTTATAAATTCTCTAAGATGTAAGGTGAGAGAGACCGAAAGAGTCGATCTTGTAAGAGATGTTATTGTACGAAAGAGAGATAGCATATTCTTCCTGCCGATGCTTTTAAGATAAACCGAAATAATAGAACGCTCCTTTATAGAGTTAACTAATAGTGAAATATTAATGGCACATAAGGAGCTAGCACGGATGTCTTAGTGCTATTAAATACTAATATAATTTTAATATTAATATGATTGTGGGAGGATAAAAATGTCCAGTATGTCAAACGCACGTATCGAAATTTTTTCTTCGACTAACGTACGCGGAGAATCAAACTTCCATACTTAGACCGATCCTTGAGTCCCAAATTTAAATATATATTTTAATTAAAATCCCTCATTAACCGAAGACTCAAATAGATTCCTTTTTTTTTTTTAAACTGCCTCCGCCAGGACTTGAACCTGGAACCTCCCCACTTTCCGGACGGGACACCTTTCCATTCGGCCACCGAGGCTTCGACAGTAATAAAGGAGCGTTCTTTTATTTCGGTTTATCTTAAAAGCATCGGCAGGAAGAATATGCTATCTCTCTCTCGTACAATAACATCTCTTACGAGATCGACTCTTTCGTTCTCTCTCACCTTACATCTTAGAGAATTTATAAACATTGTGTTGCGAGATTACTGTCGAAGCCTCGGTGGCCGAATGGAAAGGCGTCCCGCTCGAAAAGTGGGGAGGTTCCAGGTTCAAGTCCTAGCGGAGGCAGTTTTTTTGCAATATATATTAAAAAAAAAAGGAATCTATTTGAGTCTTCGGTTAATGGGGATTTTGGGATTTTAATTAAAATATATATTTAAATTTGGGACTCAAGGATCGGTCTAAGTATGGAAGGTTGATTCTCCGCGTACGTTAGTCGAAGAGAAAATTTCGATACGTGCGTTTGACATACTGGACATTTTTATCCTCCCACAATCATATTAATATTAAAATTATATTAGTATTTAATAGCACTAAGACATTCGTGCTAGCTCCTTATGTGCCATTAATATTTCACTATTAGTTAACTCTATAAAGGAGCGTTCTATTATTTCGGTCTATTCCATATTGATTAATAAAATATTTTACATTTCTTGTAAACGTTTCGCATTTATTTTCCAAATCTGATTTTGATAACAAAGATTTTTACGTGACACATATTACGAGACTCTATATTATGTTGTTTTTTGAATCCACATATGTGACGCTATGAATCCTGGCGCATTTTACTCTTGTTGTGCTCGAGAAGCCCATCGACCGCGATGCCAATATCATACATTATCATTCCTCTTTGGAGCGCTTCAATGAAATTGTTTAATGTATATTCAGAAATTCTTTGCAATTTTTCTACAAGACATTACGAGAAATATAAAATATTTTATTAATCAATGTAGAGTAGAAAATATTTATAATTCGGATCAGAGTGGATTCCAGTTAGAACTTCACGCCGATCGTACTTTAGCAAAAAGGTGCAAAACAATAGAATCTGCAGTACAGTCTGTATTAGCAACCACGCACAATACAGCCGACTGCTGATGGTAGATTATTGTCGCCTCTTTTGATCGTATTAAAAGAATCTACAGGAACGTTTGGTCTACGTGTGCAGCAATCATTATTTAACGCTCCTAACACTTATAGAATGGCTTCAAAGTCAGGTAAATTAACATCAAATCATATAAAAACCTGGTTGAGAGAAGTTTTCTTTCCGAACGTCGGGCCACAATCCGTGTTACTATTAGATTCTTAGAGTGGACATTGTCCCAACATAATTACCGAAAGTAGATCAGATTCTGCAACAGATATATATTTTCTAACATTCCGGCTGGTACAACGGGAAAAATACAACTAACCACTAGATGTATATGGCTGCCGCTTGTGGATAAATTTTATCAAATATTTCTCTGATAATGTTATGTTACTCGATCTTGCAATTGATCTTCATAATAGGAACAATATCTTGAAGTTCCAGTCATTAACACACCATCAATTCTCGTCACCCAGGTTTCATAATTTATTTAAATTTGCATAGTTTAAAAGTGGATATTTACAGACTAGACCGCCAGAGTTCGAGACACCGATTGATTTTTGTTTCAAAAAAGATCCTAAAGTACAATGCAATGTTTGTGGCGAAACTGCTATAATTACTTGTTCTTGGTGCAAACGATCACTTTGCATAACACATTTTTTCCATGAGCACCACCTCCGTTACGAATATGTACCATAAGTAAAACACATTTATTTTCTGTGTATGCAAATCCTCAATCGATTTTTCTTAATATTATATTAATTATATGATTTTAATATATTAAAATAACATTATAAATATATTGTAAACATTATACATTAAATATATGCAATTGTCTATGTATTATTTTTTTACAATTAATTACATTCCCCTACTTACAGTAACGTATCTAGCTACAGTATCCATCTACTTGAACGGCATGACACGTATAGCACGATATTATCACGACGTTTTCCAACTATTTAATCGAGACCACCTTCTAATATCATATATGGATCGATTTGACATGAAATGCTTTACAATTTTTGTCTTTACAAAAACTTACAAATTTCGCAAAGGTAACGAGTTGGGGGGGAGTTAAAAAATTTGACGTTTTTTAAAAAATTAAATTAACTATTGCAAAGAGTGTTAAATACTGTACAACTTTTGTAGGAAACATTTTATCTCAGGAAATATTCAATAAAAGTGAAAAAGTCCTTGTTTTTCAAGGGACTGTTTAAACTTAACATCCAGCCGATAAAAAAAATACGTGTTGAATACTTTTTGATGCTCTACAACATATCCAAAGCGCATCAAAATCGGTGAAGGACAGTTCTGTTAGTTTCCCTGTAAGTGAACAGTGGGCGATTGAAAGGTGTTCAACTGAACAGGCAAGCAATTCTATGGTGTCTAAGTGAACGGTATCCAAATGAACGGCACGCATCGTTCTGTGTCCAAGTGAACAGTGGGCAACTGAACGGTGTCCAAATGAACGATGTCCAAGTGAACGGTGTTCAACTGAACAGTGCGCATCCTTCTGTATCCAAGTGAATAGTGGGCAATTGAACGGTGTTCAACTGAACTGTGTCCAACTAAATGGTGTCCAATTGAATGGTGTGTAACTGAACGTCGTGCATTTTCATTTGTGTTCAAAAACAACTGTGCCCAAAAGTCTCGTATCCAAACGCACTATGTCCAATTGAACCGTGTGTCAAGTGTCGTGTCCATTTGCAACGTGTCCAATTGTACTGTACCCAAGTGCACCGCTCCCCTCTCTCGTTTTTACGGTTGCGATAGAGGATGGAAAATCGTCGCGACTCCCACCACTATTCCCTCTGCAAGCCGTCCGACGATCATATACTAGACACCTCCACTACTCCGTGCTGCTCGTGCCTCACCTACAGACAGCAATGCGTGAGTGACGCGTCATCGTGTGCGAGTCACACGGATATACGGACAGCATTAACACGCATGCATACATGTATGCATGCACGTACACACACCCATACACCCACATACATCCACACCCATATACACTCACACCCACATCCACACCCATACACACTCATACACACTC
>NW_022639847.1:20468-20624 GCF_010583005.1 Odontomachus brunneus | reverse complement strand
AGAGAGATAATATTTTCTAAATCAAAAAGTAGGAAAAAGGCAATCCGAGTTCAAGCACAGGACTAATAGTGCTATATACCATATGGGTAAAAAACGTTGGTCAAACTAGCAGAAGACTCTCCACACGTATTGGCGAGCATAGGAGAATTCCTAAGA
>NW_022639847.1:20316-20458 GCF_010583005.1 Odontomachus brunneus | reverse complement strand
ACAACATATCCAAAGCGCATCAAAATCGGTGAAGGACAGTTCTGTTAGTTTCCCTGTAAGTGAACAGTGGGCGATTGAAAGGTGTTCAACTGAACAGGCAAGCAATTCTATGGTGTCTAAGTGAACGGTATCCAAATGAACG
>NW_022639847.1:19723-20306 GCF_010583005.1 Odontomachus brunneus | reverse complement strand
TAATTTCCGAGGCATAATGAGATTCGCAGGTATCATTAACCGATTATTTAAATATTTATTAAAAAACAATTGCAAGAATACTGAGCAGTTTATATCTCAACTAGATAATCAATTACTACAATTACGTAATTACCGTGAAAACGATAGTTTAAAAATAATAAAAATAATACAAATAAATCGAAAGAGAGATAATATTTTCTAAATCAAAAAGTAGGAAAAAGGCAATCCGAGTTCAAGCACAGGACTAATAGTGCTATATACCATATGGGTAAAAAACGTTGGTCAAACTAGCAGAAGACTCTCCACACGTATTGGCGAGCATAGGAGAATTCCTAAGAGTTTTACGGTGGAGTTAACGGCCATACAGGAACATCGTTTGAGGAAGAACCATGATTTTGATTGAGATCATATCAAAGTTTTACATGAGGAACGCTTTTACTTAAAACGCCTGATCTCGGAAATGATTTCAAATTGCAGAAGCAAGATCTTAACTCACAAAAGGATACCGAATATTTGGGCACCAGCTACTGTGGCTTGTTATGAAAATAAACTTTGTTTTGGTTTCTTTCTCTTCTATAAATCA
>NW_022639847.1:19299-19713 GCF_010583005.1 Odontomachus brunneus | reverse complement strand
CAGAAATGATTTTCATCAAATTGCAGAAGCAAGGTCTTAACTCACAAAAGGATACCGAATATTTGAGCACCAGCTACTACGGCTTGTTATGAAAATAAACTTTGTTTTGGTTTCTTTCTCTTCCACAATGTTAATGCTAGGCATATAAATCTGTAATTATTTGTATTTTGAAGACGTGGCGATGTTATCGTTGACAGGATCGGTTTACTTTTAGCTGAACTCAACAAAGGTATTTTATATTGTTCAGTTTTAATTATTTATTATATTTCAATTTTACTTACTTTTATTTTATTTTATATGTTTTTTATAGTTATGACGGCTACTTCTTAATATTAATTTATTACTTAATATTATTTTGGTAACGATTTTGTCGGCTTTAATATTATGATTAACATTCATGTCAATTTGCGCTGA
>NW_022639847.1:8742-19289 GCF_010583005.1 Odontomachus brunneus | reverse complement strand
CACACACACACACACACACACACACACACACACACACACACACACACACACACACACACACACACACACACACACACACACACACACACACACACACACGCACACGCACACGCACACGCACACGCACACGCACGCACGCACGCACGCACGCACGCACGCACGCACGCACACACAAAAGAGGTGTAAATCCGACCGTGTAATCTCCACGCGGTACATCTTGGATAATACTAATGTCGATGGTACTCGAAATTTCCGTCCTCATAACTCGAGAAATTCTTAATGGAAAAATATTTTGTTATAGTGTTTTGAAAAGCTCTCGAGATAAGTTATAAGAATATGCAATAAAAAATAGGGGATTGTATTAAAATCTTTGAAGGTGATATTTACATGACCTTGACAACGCTGTTCAAAATCATATTAATATCACTATCTAATGCGTCATTTAAAGCCTTATAACTTTTGTTGAAATTATTTTTTTCTAAAATGTCGCGTTTATGAAAAAATCTGATGATCCAGATGGTCTGGGACACTCTGTATACTACTGTGTCCAAAAAGTAAGGTGACATTGCATTTATTTCGAAAATTCTTTATTTATTCTTGCAAATCAATTTCGTCCCCTTCAAAGTAATCCCCCCCTGATATAATACACTTATTCCAACGGATTTTCCAATCTTCGAAACAGTTGTAATAATCGATTTCAGGAATGGCCTTTAGCTCCTTCTTCGCAGCGGCTTGAATCTCTTCTATCGACTCGAAACGGTGTCCCCGGAGCCAGAAGTCGCATGGAGCCAAATCAGGTGAATACGGTGGTTGTGGAACGATATTAGTCGAGTTTTTGGCTAAAAAATCACGAATAATCAGCGCAGTGTGTGACGGTGCATTATCGTCACACAGTTAGCCGCTGCGAAGAAGGAGCTAAAGGCCATTCCTGAAATCGATTATTACAACTGTTTCGAAGATTGGAAAATCCGTTGGAATAAGTGTATTATATCAGGGGGGGATTACTTTGAAGGGGACGAAATTGATTTGCAAGAATAAATAAAGAATTTTCGAAATAAATGCAATGTCACCTTACTTTTTGGACACAGTAGTATAATTAAATTCGGAATAAAATACTCTTTAATTTGGTCAAACAAAATTTTTAGATTGCAAAAAAATAATGAGTGTTGGAGTATATTTAAAATTATAACATTTTCGAAAGAACCGATTATATCACTATAAAGTACTTTTTAAATCATTCAATTTTTATTAAAATAATTTTTTCTATTTTGACTACAATATATTTTAAACTCATCGAAATCGAAGAGGGATATTTTCGTGGGTTTACTTGTTAATATTGAAGCTTTCAACTTCTGTCAAACAAAAATAGCAATCTGTAATATGGTCTGCCTAACTTTTCATAATATTGATGTAACAAAAGGAATTGATTGCATTTTTTCATTACGGGACTAACGCAACAATTTATATGAACAATTATTACAACAAAAGTATTGCACAAATTTCTTATTTAAACAATTTAAGTAATTTGTTGAAAACTTGAAAGTACTTTTTATAAGGTTTTTTTTACTGTAGAAATGTTTCTTCTTTGTTTTAATGGAGTAAATAATTTATAGATATAGCATAAAATGAATTTGAGTTATCTATTAATTTCCGAGGCATAATGAGATTCGCAGGTATCATTAACCGATTATTTAAATATTTATTAAAAAACAATTGCAAGAATACTGAGCAGTTTATATCTCAACTAGATAATCAATTACTACAATTACGTAATTACCGTGAAAACGATAGTTTAAAAATAATAAAAATAATACAAATAAATCGAAAGAGAGATAATATTTTCTAAATCAAAAAGTAGGAAAAAGGCAATCCGAGTTCAAGCACAGGACTAATAGTGCTATATACCATATGGGTAAAAAACGTTGGTCAAACTAGCAGAAGACTCTCCACACGTATTGGCGAGCATAGGAGAATTCCTAAGAGTTTTACGGTGGAGTTAACGGCCATACAGGAACATCGTTTGAGGAAGAACCATGATTTTGATTGAGATCATATCAAAGTTTTACATGAGGAACGCTTTTACTTAAAACGCCTGATCTCGGAAATGATTTCAAATTGCAGAAGCAAGATCTTAACTCACAAAAGGATACCGAATATTTGGGCACCAGCTACTGTGGCTTGTTATGAAAATAAACTTTGTTTTGGTTTCTTTCTCTTCTATAAATCATTTCCGCAATGTTAATGCTAGGCATATAAATCTGTAATTATTTGTATTTTGAAGACGTAGCGATGTTATCGTTGACAGGATCGGTTTACTTTTAGCTGAACTCAACAAAGGTATTTTATATTGTTCAGTTTTAATTATTTATTATATTTCAATTTTACTTACTTTTATTTTATTTTATATGTTTTTTATAGTTATGACGGCTACTTCTTAATATTAATTTATTACTTAATATTATTTTGGTAACGATTTTGTCGGCTTTAATATTATGATTAACATTCATGTCAATTTGCGCTGATCTTTTACTAATTGTAATGCGTTCGTGTCGTAAACCTTGAGTTTTATTATCACTGAAGAGGGTTCATAGTTGAGCCGAAACGTATGATTATTTTATATTGATTATTCATGTTCAATAAATATTACACGATTTCCTAACACAAGGAAGGTTTTTTACCTATATGGTATATAGCACTATTAGTTCTGTGCTTGAACCCGGATTGCCTTTTTCCTACTTTTTAATTTATATCTTCGTTTGCGAGTTCTTATTTCCTTCTCTAAATAATATTTTCTATTAAAGATCAAAAGAAATTAATTTCGTAACTCGTACTTAAAGGATACGCGATAAAACTTTGTTAAGAGATTAGACATTTGCTACGTAGACATCTAGTTGTTTGACGGGAAAATACGTATCATTTTTGTTTCTTTTAATTTATGTATAACTGTAACTTATTTTTTTAAAGTAAGTTACGGTTATACATAAATTAAAAGAAACAAAAATGATACGTATTTTCCCGTCAAACAACTAGGTGTCTACGTAGCAAATGTCTGATCTCTTAACAAAGTTTTATTGCGTATCCTTTAAGTACGAGTTACGAAATTAATTTCTTTTGATCTTTAATAGTACTTTTACATAAAGTAGTTAACATAACAAATGAATTTTATAGATTTTTATCACGGAAAACAAAATCGCAAATAAAATTATCCTATTATGTCACATTTTTAACTATTTTAGTTCAAATGTTGTAATAACTGTTCCACATTTCCTGTACTTTTAAGTCTGCATTTTTAATTTTTTCAAAAATTGTACGTGATATAGAGTAAATTCATTTGCAGATTTGTTTTCAGCGATAAAAATCTATAAGAATCACTTTTCTCATGATCTAAAAAAAATTTTAATTTATCGGATCGTGTTATTGCATTTTTTTAAATATATTTTTACCAATTAACTGATGGTTTGATAGTCTGTATCCGCCGCATATAAACAAAAAACTTTCCGAAAGATAACTTGGAAATTATATTGAAATATAACATTGAAATAATTCAAAAATATTTGTGAAACGTTTCATCAAAATCTTTTTCACTGAAATATTTCAGAAATCGCTTATGATAAACGTTGATTTATATATTTATATATAAATTTAATTAATGTAATTAAATAGACAAAATATAAGACGTTCATATCGATCGAAGAAGTGGTGTAGTATCTAAAGCAATAGACTCATAATTCAAAGGTGCCTTAGGGTCCAAGTTCGAGTCTCCCACCAATGAGAATTTTTAAATGTGATGTAACATTGGAATCAAGTAATTTAAAATTTTCAATTAAAATCAGCAAACACTGTGACATTTACGAATAGTTTCTAAATATAAATATACGAATAGTTTCTGTATATACGAGGGCTGTATGATAAGTATCCAGGTTAGGGAAGGAAACGCATTTAAAAAAAATTTTTTTTACTTATTTTTCAACATAGTCTCCTTTCAGCTCGATACACTTAATCCAGCATATACACATCCAGCAGATACATATATTCCAACGTTTTTATACCATCCAAAAAATATGATTTGTCTAATTCCGCAAAATAGGTCTCTATTTCGGCGATGACTTCATCGTTTGACGTGAACCGCTTTCTGCCAAGCCATTTTTTCATGTTTGGAAATAAATAGAAATCGCAGGGGGCCAAATCTGGAGAATAGGGTGGATGTGACAGCAATTCGTAACGTAATTCGACCAGTTTTGCTGTGACGATTGCAGACGAATGAGCTGGTGCGTTGTCATGATGAAAGAACACTTTTTTCTTCGCCAAATTCTCTCGGGACCGTTTTCTCTTCAATTTAGCGTCAAATCAGCCCAATAAATTAACATAGTACTGCCCCGTGATTGTCCTTTCCTTTTCCAAATAGTCAGTGAAAATCATGCCTCGCGAATCCCAAAAGTGGCCATAATCTTTTCGGTCGATGAAACTGTTTTTGCTTTCTTTGGAGCAGGTTCGCCGGGTTAAGTTCACTGTTTTGACTGTTCTTTCGTTTCTGGCATATAGTGATGGATCCATGTTTCGTCAACAATGACGAAACGCCGCAGAAACTCTTTCAGATTGCGCTTAAACATGTCCAAACAGTGATCCGAAGTTGTCATGCGATTCCGTTTTTGTTCCACTGTGAGCAAACGCGACACAACTATCTCGCCGATTGCTTCCTCATGCCCAATTTTTCGTGTAGAATATTTTGTTCGCGTTCAATTGAGATATTTACCATACAATGTCAGCAATCTCTCTGATCTTCACCCGGCGGTCTGCTAACACGATATCATGAATATTACTTATGTAATGATATTACTATATGATACTTATTATACAGTTCTCGTAAACAAAAGTTTCTGAAATATTTCCCATATATTTTTGAAACATTTCAGCAATGTTTCAGATAGTACATCAAAGCGATACATTTTATGTATCTGAAAGATATCTAAAACATGTCTGAAATATTTCTTTGAAATGTTTCATATTTCATTGAAAGCTTTTTGAAAACTTTCTGAAATATGTTGGTGCTGCGTAAGTACTCAGCACATTTCTGTTTTTTACTTTTAGCTTTAGTCGCCTTATAAGAATGCCCAATCTTTCTAAGTCTATAATGTGCACTTGTGTTGTACTTATCATTAAATATTTTATATATGAGAAAAAGTCTTGTACATAAATTAATCTGCATATCTCTTTTTCTAGGTTGTCAAATAAACTTAACGAAAGTGTTAGATGGCATAGAGCTAGAATTACCCAAGGCAACCAGAAATTTCTATGTGGATGGACATACCCCAACTTTACATTAGAAAAATTTTTTATGTTAACTTTTTATGTTAAAATTAGTAAAATAAAACATAAATACTGTATTTATAAATAGTATTACTATTTTTTATACATACCCAGTAAATGCTAGATATTCCTGAAATATTCTTTTTGCATTCAAAAAATTCCGTATATACCGGCACAGTCAAGAAATGTTCATTGAGTGTTCAAATAATCGTGAAATATTTAGGATATTCTATGAACACTTCGCAATAAATCACTATGTATAATATTCAGCATATATTTTGGTGTATGTGTGTGTGTATTTGATACATATATAAAATGTTCTATGGAATATTAATGGAACTTTTTTGGGTCAATATTATGGGACATTAATGAAAAGCGTCGTGCATACCTCATTACCTATCGATCGTATTATGCATCATGCATTGTATTCTTATCTTCAACTTACAAGGGACATTCGGCAACGTGGAAATTAAAAAAAAACTGGAAACTTTGCGTAATTATAGAGCGAA
The DNA here is from genome assembly GCF_010583005.1 of Odontomachus brunneus. NCBI lineage: Eukaryota > Metazoa > Arthropoda > Insecta > Hymenoptera > Formicidae > Odontomachus > Odontomachus brunneus. Next base: position 13,473 of record NW_022639847.1, on the reverse strand, counting down.
TATTTTTAATTCCTTCACTGTCGAAACCAAAATCACTAACCCGAACTCTGATTTTGATACACTTTTATAAATATGTAGAGTAAATCAATGAATAAAGGTATATTCCATTTGTGCCCTATCGCTATTTAAAGATATAATTTCTACTCTCAAAGTAAAAAGGACGATTCCACTTTTTCGTGTATTATTCTTAAATTAAAGGAAATAGAAAAAAATGTTTCGAATAAAAGTTTAATAATAAATTAAGTGGTGTGAATTGACATAAGCATAAATAAAAAATACCTTTTTTAACAATTTTTTTACAATAAAAAAATTAGGCCTCCTCTTCATCCCAAGTCGCCAGTAAGTCATTTATTGTAGCGTCAATCTCTATCGGCTCCATGACTGCTCGTTGTCTGCTTCTACTGTCTTTTATATTGTCGTGTTTGCGTTGTCTTCATCCTCTGTTTCTGATGCGGACTCTTTTTCTTCTTTCTTTGTTTCTTGTTTTTAAATCTTACACGTGTACGTGTCTGTACCAACTATTTTGTCCTTTAGATCTACGATTATTTTCTTGTAATGGTCTCATGTATTTTGGTGCTAATTTGGCGTTTACTGTCTCTTCTTTGTTTGAAAGTATGTGTGTCCGTTTCCACACCCACTCTCCTACTTGTTGTTTCCACTGTCTTCTCCGAAAATTATAAAATTCTTATTAATAAATTAAATATTTCTGTTGTCGTTGAAATGCTGGCGCGGCGTTGATATCAATTCCTATGTTGCCTTTAGTTGTTTTTCTATTCGGTCTTGTTGGCCCGTCGGTGTTATCATATTTCTTTCTGTCGGATGCGGTTCGGCTAGTTTTTTCCCGTGGTTTATATACGCTGGTGTGAACCCCGTGCCTTCGTGTATTGCGGTGTTATACGCAAATTTTAATTGATGTAAGTGTTCGTCCCATATCCGGTGTTCATTTCTCACAAACTGTGATATCATTGTTTTAATTAACTGGTTTGTTCTCTCAATCAGGTTACAGTACGGAGCTCTTACTGGTATTGTGCGGTATTGGTTCCGCATCCCTGGAATAGTTTTTGTAGTGTGCTTGATTTCAGCTGCGTCCCATTGTCTGAGATTATTGTTTTGGGACATCCATGCCGGTATATTATTTTTTCTGTACTGCTTTTATTATCGCTGCTTCAGTCACCTTTCTCAATCTCTAGCCATTTAGAAAATCTATCTTGCATTGTGATTATCCAATTATTTTCTGTTTTTGACCTAGGTAGTGGTCTTATTAGGTCTAGGGCGACCTGCTCTCATAGCGCTTGCACTGCGCTTGCGTGTAACATTTCAGCGGGTTTTATTGCGCTGTGCTTTATGCGCCATGCAGCTCTTGTATTGTCTTACATGTCTCGCTACGTCTCTGAACATTCCCGATCAATAGAAGTCGGGCGATTCGTGATATTGTTTTGGCGATGCCCTCATGTCATGCTGTTGGGTCGTCGTGGTATTGCCTCATTATTTTTACTCGTTCTTTTGGAATACAGTTTCCACTGTGTTTCCGCTGGTGTTTTATTGAAGTGGTGTTTTAGTGAAGTCCAGACTGTGCAGGATGTGTTTAAACAGCTTATCGTTTATGATTTTGAAATCTGTTTCTTTTGTGTTCTGTTGTGTTTCTTTTGGATTCATTTTTACTTGTTGTTTTATCCTTTCGTACCATGAACATTTCCTGTTTCCCTGTATTGTGGTTACTTAAAGTCTGCGGGAGAGTGCATCCGTTACCTGATTGGAACTTCTTTTACTATAATGTACATCGAAATCGTGTTATTGGAGTTTAAATTGCCATCGGCCGAGGTGTCCTGTTGGGAATTCGATTTTCTGTAGCCACTTTAATGATTGGTGGCCCGTTAATACTTTAAATTGTATCCCTCTAGGTAACCTTTCTTTTCCTTATTCCCTATACTACTGCCAAATATTCTAGCTCTGTTGCGCTATAGTTTTTCTCTGCTTTATTTAGTGCTCTGCTGGCGTATGCTATGACACGCTCTTCTTCTTCGTGTTCTTGTGTTGATACTGTCCCTAGTTTGTACTTGCATCTGTTTGTAATATGAACTGTTTTGTAAAATCGGGGCATGCTAATATGGATGCCGTTGTTAGGCGTTTTTGCAGCTCCTGGAAGCGTTTCTTTCTCTTTTTTTCCCCAAGTCCATTTAACTCTTTTGCGAGTCAGCTGACAAGGAGACTATCCAAACCTGCTGCATTAGATTTGGCTAATTTTTATATATATTGTAGTAATCCCTTTCCTCTAAACACAGTTCGTATAACTCTTGCCAATGAACAAACTAGTTAACGAAAAATTAGTGTTGAAAGTTTTCTGTGCGTCTAGAATATTGCTTAAGTAGAAGCAAAATTCAAGTAATGCATGTTCCAGATTTATCAAATTTAATAAAATATTTGCACAAACTTATAAACATGCTTCTTCATAATTTTCATCTTCCATAATTTTGTTGAACGCAATCAGATTTTCTTCTACAACTTGTCTATCCAACATCATGTTTGCAATGCTCTTCAAAAGTATAGATATATTATAAAGGTTCTAACCCAGGTCTTCCGAAGGGGGTACTTCGGGATAGACGTCACCGCGGGGGGGAGGGGTATGATGTCATCGCGGGAGGGCATACCGATATTATCAGCGGTCGGTAATGGGAGAGGGCATACCAATATTATCGACGGTCGGTAATTTATTACCGATATTAGTAGGTATACTAAGCCGGCTCTAATCTAAGTCCTCTGAGGGGGGTAACCGCGAGGGGTATGACGTTACCGGGGGTATGACATCACCGTGCGGGGGTATTACCAGCGATCGGTAATGGGAGGGGCATATCGATATTACCGATGGTCGGTAATTTTTACCAATATTATATACCAACATTTAATTACTTAATTTTTTACCAACATATATTTACATAATTTTTACCGGCATATTTACATAATACCGATGATTGGTAGTTATCAATATTATATACCAACATTTAATTTCAATAATTACCGATATTATATATTGATATGTTAACGTAATTGTTTAAATCTTCTTTTGATAAATCATTTTATCAATCCGCGGCAGATTTTTCGCGGCGGATTTTGCGGCGGTTCGCGCCTCCCGCGCCGCCCACTCGCGTATTTCGCAGTGTAAATTTTTTAGTCGCAGCTGCAAACTCTAAGAATTTGCAAACGTATTAAATATCACTGCGCGACGACATATTGCAAACGTATGCATTCGATAGTTAGATGCGCAAGAAGAAGAATGTGATACATGATACTTTTATTACTAATGAGCACGTACACTGTGCTGCCGCGACAAAATTTTGCAAGCGTTTGCGTGTTATGCATCACTCGCTGTGCTCCACAAAAGACCGGATAACATTTTAAGACTATTTGTGGTATATCGAGAAAATATGGAAAAAGGAGTAATATAAATAAACAGCAGATCTTGGAATTACAATTTATATATTTTGAAACTGTTACATGTACATATTATTTGTCCAATATTTCATACATAATATCATTCATTGCGCACGCCAATAGCTCGCAATCGATGAATGAACCACCGTCAAAGTCCCCGCTATTGCGTATCGCCGATATCGCATTATCCGTTTCGGTAATATTCTTCTCTCGAAGAACTTTTATAAAATTTCTACATTTTGTATTAATAATGTGTGTATTTTCATATAACCATGAGTACATATGATCAATGCAATGCTCGAGAGTAAACAAATGTTCCATTGCAGCTGGTTGCAAGTACATGCAGTTACCGGATAATGTAAGTTTTAAAAGTTTCTTGCCGTACATCGTGCACCATTCCACCGCCAAATCGCGAATCCATAGCGGAGAGGATGACACCTCGGTTATTTGCAAAAGTTGTAAAATGTCTTCACGTTTTGCCTCCAATCCTCCACAAGTTGTCGAATGTAAGACCAATTGATTGCCACAATTGTCACCGAGGACTAGTTGCACAGGGGATACTGTGCTACGCTGATCCCAATCTTCAAGTACTTAAAAGACGTTGACGTCAAGGCGTATCTTCGCCCCAAAATACGGGCTGTACAACGCGGTTGCGATACACTATAAAACATAAATAATTTAACGTGGTTGCAATAAACAGTTAAAAATTAATGATTCACAAGAAAGTAATTATTAAGATTTACCTTTTTTTCTCGTACGGCGAAGCATCATCTTGCACGGGTATTTAATAGTTCATACGTTTTCTTTCAGCACTGTGCATTCTTCTAAAAAATAATATTTGTCCACTAAATACCTTTGTTGCAAAACGACTGATGCAACGAGCGACCAAGAACCGCTTAAAATACGTTTAAAAATTCCCCCCATCAACCTAAATCCTTAAAGTGTTGTATAATAATAGTAATAATGTAAACGAGACTCATCTAATTTTCATCTATATCTATTTCTACTGTGTAAATACATTTGATCAAATCATTCAACAAATCTCTGATACGGCGTCGTAGATAACCAATCGAATACTCAGATATCGATTGAGTGTTTCGCGCCATACTGCATCATCGAAAAAGTCGATTTTCGATATTTATATCAAAGGTGTCCGAAAGTATTCATTCAAGATCTCTTTCTTATGCATCACAATATAGCATTTTTGTGCTGACACATCGATTTGCAGTCGACAGTTAGATGCACAGAAAATGTGAAACAGGATATTATTATTACAAATGAATACGTACAACAGTAGGATTC
>NW_022639847.1:8447-8732 GCF_010583005.1 Odontomachus brunneus | reverse complement strand
TATATATATATATATATATAAAATTTTTTTTTTTTATTATAAATATATTTTTAGACTGTGAAGGTGGCCCCAGAACAGCTAAACAAGAATTGGAATGAATATTATGGTCCAATCGATGGAGTGCGACCACAAAACAATTTAAGGGAAAGAATTTATCTAACACTGATTGGCTGCTATTGTTTGAAAAATGCAACGTCGGAAAATATCTATATACAGGATGATCGTTACCGTGGAAGAAAAATGTGTGAAAGGTGTTTTAATATAATCCAACCGTATAATTATAAA
>NW_022639847.1:7651-8437 GCF_010583005.1 Odontomachus brunneus | reverse complement strand
ATATATATATATATATATATATATATATATATATATATATATATATATATATAAAATTTTTTTTTTTTATTATAAATATATTTTTAGACTGTGAAGGTGGCCCCAGAACAGCTAAACAAGAATTGGAATGAATATTATGGTCCAATCGATGGAGTGCGACCACAAAACAATTTAAGGGAAAGAATTTATCTAACACTGATTGGCTGCTATTGTTTGAAAAATGCAACGTCGGAAAATATCTATATACAGGATGATCGTTACCGTGGAAGAAAAATGTGTGAAAGGTGTTTTAATATAATCCAACCGTATAATTATAAATTAATATCGAGCAAACGCACTATACACCACCGAAGCACATACACACCTGAAATTTCACTGGTTTGCACACGGTGCAATGACCAAATAGTGACAAATGTCGGAGAATCTGTTGATTGTCGTGAGTGTATCGAGGAATGTCTCATTAATCGACATATAATACTGTTATAATCGCGAATAGTATTAGCGCTTTCGAAACACTTCATGAGGAATCGTTTCGATTGCGTTACAACAAGGAAGCGGATGTGCAAGTGCTGCGATAAGCACCACCTTGCACATTCCGCATTTCGGACCTCAATTCGAAATGCATTAAACCATTACCAAATATAGTAATGTTCTTGTCGCCAGGCACTCCCTCCGACAAGCCTAAAACAATATTATAAAAGAGCGGAGAAGACCGCTCGCGTCAGATTTAACACTTCGGTCTCTCGCCGCGACATACGCGACCAACGCGCGGTTCGCACATTACTG
>NW_022639847.1:431-7641 GCF_010583005.1 Odontomachus brunneus | reverse complement strand
AGGGATGTTATAATCGCGAATAGTATCAGCGCTTTCGAAACACTTCTCGAGGAATTGTTTCGATTGCGCCACAACAAGGAAGCGGATGTGCAAGTGCGGCGATAAGCACCACCTTGCACATTCCGCATTTAGGACCTCAATTCCAAACGCATTACACCATTACCAAATATGGTAATGTTCTTGTCGCCAGGCACTCCCTCCGACAAGCCTAAAACAATATTATAAAAGAGCGGAGAAGACCGCTCGCGTCTGACTTAACACTTCGGTCTCTCGCCGCGACATACGCGACCAACGCGCGGTTCGCACATTACTGATAAGAATCGGGAGTAGTAATTAAAACACGTTCTAGTGTACTTATCAAATAAACTTAGTAGGTATTATATAGGGGTTCTAACCCATGGTCCCCCGAGGGGGGGTGAGGGGCGGGGGGTACCACGGGCGAGGGGGTATGACGTCACCGGGGGGGAATGACGTCACGGGGGGGGGTATGACGTCACCGTGGGGGTTATCAGCGGTCGGTAATGGGGGGCATGTTACCGGCGGTCGGTAATCTTTACCGATATTATATAACATTTTAATTTTTTTTACCAACATAATTTTTACCAACATATAATTTTTACCAACATATAATTACCGATAATACCAACGATCGTTAATTTATTACCGATATTATATACCAACATTTAATTTTTTACCAACATATATATTCTTTACATAATTTTTACTATCATTTTTACATAATATTGATGATCGGTAATTATCGATATAATTTTTTCTATCTGCTTTCGATAGATCATTTTACCGATCTGCGGCGGTTTTCGCGGCGGTTTTTTGCGGCGGATTTTGCGGCGGTTTCCGCGGCGGATTTTTTGCGGCGGTTTTCGCGGCGGTTTCCGCGGCGGATTTTTTGCGGCGGTTTTCGCGGCGCCCGCGCCGCCCGCACCGCCCGCGCCGCCCGCGCCGTCCGCGCCGTCCGCGTGATTTTTTAGTCACAGCTGCAAACTCTAATATTCTGCAAACGTATGCATTCGACAATTAGATGCGCAGAAAATGTGGCACATGATATTCTTATTACTAATGAGCACGTACACTGTGCCCCCGCGACAAGATTTTGCGTGTTATGCATTCGACAATTAGATGCGCAAGAAAAAGAATGTGACACATGATATTCTTATTACTAATGAATGTAAGATCTCTCTCTCTCTTATGCATCACAATGTAGCATTTTAGTGCTACCGCATCGATTTGTGATTGACAGCAAGATGCGTAGAAAAATGTGAAACAAGATACCATCATGAAGATCATGGAGATATGCATATTTTGCACGTTTTGAAACATATAAAATCATGAGTATTACATCAGCGCATAGTTCAGTCGAGATCCAAGCAGCAACAGATACGGGACACGTGCAACAAATTGAACGGCTAAAATGGAGATAGATTGGAGATGGCCAAAATCAAGAAAGATATCGATGGTGCAGTTTTTGCGTGACAGAGAACTCTGTTTGCGGGGAATAAACAAACGCGGACTGAAGGAAAATGTTGAAGTTCTCAGGTTGTACTCCCAATTTCTGAACTCTTTTCCACCTCCAACTTAGAGGATTGGTACGAGCGACAAAGAAACGGTAACGTGCTGATACATCAATGTGAGGATGCGGTTGACTGTATGTGACACATATGATGTTACTATTACGTTAGGCTGATTTTGCACATTTGCCACCCTCTCCTAACGAGACATATTTGTTACAAAGAGATAGCGATGGACCATATAAAAGTCACCCAGGAGTCACTAGCAAACAGTCCAAGTCCACATCAACAAGGGAGAAAAATAAAATGAAAATGTTGTACAATACGAAATTTCGTAGACCCGTATATGGAGAGGAGGAGGAGGTTTTTTTACAACAAAGCCCTCCACGTAAGTTTTTTAATAGATTGTATAATAATCCAGGTTTTCAAATTTTTAAATAATAATTAATCCAATTTTAGATATCGAAGAATGGGAAGAGGAGATGGAGGAGGAGATGGAGGAGGAGGTGGGGGAGGAGGATGAAAATGCGGAGGAGGATAATGGTAAGAAAGCACAAATAATTTCACATAAAAATTTTTAATTTTCTGTATATAAAACAATTAAAATTAATCTTTAAATTTGATTTCAGAACATATAGAAGTAATCGATCTTAGCAGTGAAGAGGAGGAGGAGATGGGGGAGGAGGATGAAAATGCGGAGGAGGATAATGGTAAGAAAGCACAAATAATTTCACATAAATTTTTTTAATTTTTTCTGTATATAAAAGCATAAAATTAATTTTATATTTGATTTCAGAACATATAGAAGTAATCGATCTTAGCAGTGAAGAGGAGGAAGTAGAAATAGACGTTGAAATCATTAATTTATATTGACATATTTATTATTATTATTATATTATATTATATATATATATTACATTATATTATTATATATATATATTACATTATATATTATTATTATATTAAATAAATAAAATTATTTTACATATCAAAGATTAAACAATTCTTTCTGGCGCTGACCCAACCACCAATTAAATATTTTCAATACATTTTGTAACGCGCAGTGTTTTGAATGATTATTACACCGTAAAATGTTGGTTTCATCCAGTTTGTCCAATGACGCCATATCCTCGTAATCCGCATCCAGAGTCTCAACGATCACCTTTTCTCTCACATCAGCATCGAGGAGATTCGTCAGCCACTCTCGCTTCTCGTACCCCTTGACGTAGACGAGTTTGGATTCTTCGCTGGTTTCGCTGATCACAGCGTCCGTGATCAAACGTTTCGCTTTGTTATACGGGACGATTCCATCCTTCCAATGCAGACCATGATGATTAGCCGTCAACCATGCTGCTTTCGACTTGTCAGCTCTCGTGAGAAGATGCCACGGCATAGGACTCGCAAAGACATAATGGGAGAGAACAGTTCCATTTCCAAGTATTGCTATCTCTTTTACGTGAAATCTCATTCCAACCGTAAATCCTTGCAGGTCCACAAATGTAGGCATGTTCATTTTTTATGTTATTTTGCGCACAATGTTGGTCAGAGGACTGTATTCCACAATGCGGTCGTGCAGAATGAGGCAGTAAGCTGTGGTATCCATCGGTATATTCTCCTTGCAGTCGAATTCAATTCTCACATCGACAGTGGCGCTCTTGATGGATTCGTTTTGTCGCGAACAATCAATGACCACACACGGACAATGAGTAAGAAATTGTATGGGATCAAACAACACATTGCCGTTGTCACATCCGTAATATGATTTGCGGAAACGTGCATACATATCGTACAGAACGGCGTATCTCTGTTTATCGAAATCCATATTCATATCGTCGTACGGATAAAATTCCGAGTTGAGATAGAGTTTCACGTTAGTCAGCTTACAGTGGTCGAATATGGCAACATTGCCAGTGAGAGAATTCTTTCGACCAGTCTGCAGAGCAAAGATGACGTAACGCGGCTTTTCCAGCTGAGTCGCCGTCTTGACAGCCCACGAATGCTTGGTCGTGCTCTGTAGAAGTGGAAATTCGTACAAATCCCACGAGCGAAAACTCATGCTCAAATATCGGCCGCTTTCCAGAACTTGTAGCATAGACAGTCTGTTTACATCTTTCAGCATAACGTGAGGCATTCGCCATTGTATTTTGTACAAATCAATCTTTGGGTCAGAGTTTGCATGTCCCACCACGCAATTGTAGTCGTTGCGTGAACGTATCAAGATCAATTCGTGACGAGCGTTGATTACGATCCGTTTGTAGTCCTCGCAAAAGCCTAGCAATGTATTGAGCGGGACACAATAATTAAAGTATTCCGCAAACATGTTTCTCGAGAGATCCCAACCAGCGTTCTTCAACAATAAATTTTTGTCACGAGTCAGCGATACATAGTTTTTGAGCGTGCTCGTTACTCCAACGTTTCTGCAGCGGTCAACCTCCACACCATTGAGTTCGTACCGGATTTCATCGAACAGAAAGGCCGCACAATTATTTGTCAACATCTCAACTGCATGGTTATCGCCTTCTATCCTCGTTTGCACAAACTTGCCCTCGATGTAGAGAAAACTCTCACATGGCAACGTGTACAAATCCTGCTGTTGTATCGGTATTCGTATCTCGTCACTGTGTCCAAAAGATGTATTGGCGTATGGATTGTACGTGTGAGTCTCGATCTTGACGATGCGATCGTCAAAGATCGGCTCACCGCCAATGTTCAAAATGTCGACCATCTTCACGTATTTTTTCGCACGATGAATCCCAAAGATCTTAAAAATGCAATGTTGGCTGCGCTAAGTTTCTTATTTTTCTTGTTTATAATTGTCCTCTTGATGGGAAAAATGTCGCTCACGTATTTAGTCTGACTCGCTTCGTTCAAGACGAGCATCTCAGGTGTCCTATTGCCGCCGCACGTGCAACCTGACGATTATCTCTTCTCCGCGGAAATCAAGCAATCGACCGTCTTGATCCACAACACGTATCGTCAAATCCGATACGCTCCGTGCAAAGATCGGAAGATAAATGATCTGTGCTGGCGTTTCCGATATTTTATATCCTGGTGGTACATTAAGCGAAAACTCGTGTATGGTGTGCACACATTTGTCGTTGCTGTACGCACCGGTGGTCACATTACATTCTATGCGAATAATATTCACATCCGTAATGTTGATTGTCACGTTCGATTCGTGCCATTGTCGCGGCTGTAGAATGCGATCTGAAGAAAATCCCAGTAGCGATGCAATGGTATTTGGTTTGTTAAAGTTGATCCGGTGAACACACTTGATCTCACACTTCATTGTATTCTCATTGGCGCGAATAACTATGAGATCATCATCATCATCATCATCATTGGTAGTGATCGGTTTGATGGTTTCCAACATTGCACGTTTCAGGTACCGGTATATGGCATACAATTCGTACGATCCCTCAGGGATTATAATTTCCTTGTCGTCCTCATCAAAGTAAAATTTATTATTCGACGCATTTACATTCGGTATCGTGTTATAGGTTTCAAAGGCTGCCAAACCGAGTTCGTAATCGCCATCGCTCAGATCTATGGCTGGAAAGTAGCTTCCCGCGAGAGTGCTACTCTTGCTGGTGAGTGTAAATGTCAGCGACATCTTCGTCAGAGACCAAAACGATTACTGGACACTGATCGCAGAACGTTGGGCCTTAAATCGGCTGTTAACTGTCTGCAGGAAACGTAGACACAGTTGTCCGCAAATGCTCTGATCGTAACGTTGATAGGACGTACGATTGTACTCAATTGTATTATTATCGAGATATCGCACCAATTCGCTGGGTGGTCGAAGATTACCAAAACTATCGAAATATATCACGCGATCGCCTCTTTTCGCGTACGCTACCCAATGAGTACCGGGTCCCTCGACGTCATCCAAATTTACGATTCCACTCTCGTTTACGCGCGGCGATGTAGGCAGTACGTCGCGCATGAAAACGCCTCTGAAGAACGGAATACGCATACGTTTCGCCAATTGTTCCAATTGTACATTGGTGGTGACACCCGTAGGCATTTTTATTATTTTTTCGACGTTTTTTTTTTCCCTCTCATGACACCTTTTCCTCGTTTGTATGGTGCGAGATAAATTCCACGACCTTCCATGCTGCGATTATGACGTTGCATCTCCTGCAGCTGACGCTGCGCAGCCTTGGTATCGTTTACAGCTTTTGCGATCCCCGCCGCTCCACCAACTAGCGATCCAAGCGCTCCCAGCAGCGGGAGAATAGGTAGAATTCCACCCCGCTTTGCTATTGGAAGTATCCGATTTCGTAATATTTCCTTCTTCGACGCGCTTCGCTTCTTTTTCATGCCCATTCCGATTTTTGCCTTAGCCTTCATAGCTGCCCAAACGGCTGTAGCGGCAGCTCTCTCACCGAGAGTGGAATCTCTCGCGACTATACGTTCTCGCGCCTTGTCAGCGAGTACGTTATCTGCCACGTGACGTTCGACAAGATCGTTGCTTCGAGAATATGCGATATCGTGCTCGCGACACGCCGCATCCAGCGGATTGATACCCCGATCACCTCTGGCCAATCGTGTCCGCAAGCGTGTACCCGGCCCGCAAAACTGGTAGCCGGGGATATGCAGTTCGATAGGAAGCGCGTTAATGGCACGATTTAATAGACTATTGCCGATTTTTACTGTTTTCGACGACGCTGACATTCAGCACAGTCTCTAATCAACGGCGCTGGACCGTCGATGTGCGTTTGCTGCCACGGACGATTATAATGTTCCAGGCACCGACGATACTGTCGAACCTGTGGGTCGGCCCTTATATGTTCCGGGATTCTGTCCCACAAAACGTCAATGTGCTTCGAAAACTCGCGCAATAGAACAATCTTCGGTATATATTTCAACTGTTCGGAGGTTAGGTCTCGAATATCATGAGTATCCAACAGTAGGAGAAACATTTTGGAGACTGAACGGATTCGATTCGGCGCCTCCCTATAAATAGTTGCCGCGTGCCAATGAAAAGCATTTTTGAAGCGACATGCGGTTCATACGACAGCGGACACCGATACACGTGAAAAATTTCGATGAAAGAATGCGAGTAGCGTCCGAAAATATCATACGTAAGCACGGCCACTTGTTACCGATTACCATACGCGGTATCGTATGTGGTCCCTCGAATTGTGGTAAGACGAATGTGTTGGTGAGCCTGCTGGAGAGCCCACACGGTCTGCGTTTCGAGAATCTGTACGTGTACTCGAAATCACTGCAACAGCCGAAATATCGCTTCTTGGAGAATTTGTTTGCGTCGATAGACGAAATTGGCTTTTTTACATTTTCCAATAACATCGATGTCCTTCCGCCAAACGAAGCGCTGCCAAATTCCATTTTTGTTTTCGATGACGTGGCGTGTGACAAACAAGATACAATAAGAGAATACTTTGCTATGGGTCGTCACTCGAACGTCGACTGTTTCTACCTCTGTCAGACGTATGCAAAGATACCTAAGCATCTTATACGGGATAATGCGAATCTGCTGATTCTCTTCAAGCAGGATGGTACCAATCTGAAACACGTGTACAAAGGTCACGTGAACACTGATATGACATACGAAGATTTTTGTGTACTGTGTCGCGAATGTTGGCAGCAAAAATATGGCTTCGTAGTGATAGACAAGGACAGTTCAATGACCAATGGACGATATCGACGAGGATTTCACG
>NW_022639847.1:0-115 GCF_010583005.1 Odontomachus brunneus | reverse complement strand
CCAAACGCTTACTTGTCGCCTCTACACCGATCTACCAGAAGCGGAGAAAATCAAACGCCGTGACGGTTTCTCCTACGATAATCTCCACAGACAACTTGCATCATACACAATTGCG
>NW_022639846.1:77653-77734 GCF_010583005.1 Odontomachus brunneus | reverse complement strand
CAATAGTACGATATGCAGTAATATAGAATATACGATAATACAAAATATACGACAATATAAGAATGAATTACAATATACGAT
>NW_022639846.1:76833-77643 GCF_010583005.1 Odontomachus brunneus | reverse complement strand
ATGACAATATAAGAATGAATGACAATAAATGATATAAAATCAGAGTAATAAATGTATTGAGGATAATAGTAATTTTAACGATAGGTGGTCGCTCGGATCCTACCGGGCTAGTGTTCGAGTACAAAGGGGTAGTATTAGACTCACGGTCGCTTATTGTAGGGCTCCGCTGGTCGTGATTGAATTCGCCTGGGTACGCTGTCGCTGCAGTGTCGCACGCAGGTCGGTCGTAGAGAATCTCGGGATAAGTAGAGCTCGCTGGCTTCAATAAAATAGAACTCCCGATAAAATGTTCACGCAGCTGCGCGAACGTAGACTTGAATATGACGAGAATGTATGATGTATGATGTCCTCGGACAGTGACGGATGGTACTCTGAGGGGGGCTCGAACAGCTAGTGCGGAGCGCGCCGGGAGCGCGCCTTTTATAAAGCTCCAGCAGGGGTTTCGTACGGTTCCGACGGTTTCCGACGGCGGTCGGGCCGCAGCGCCTAATTCCGTAGAGGCACGGTGGTCTCGAGTCGGCCGGTTGCAAAGGGAAGTCTCTACGCCTCGGCTTATCTCTCCGATAAGCTCGGGGGACCGGACGCCGTTCACGGTGGCGTGATGCGTAGCGTCGCGATGATGTCACGTCGAACGTTCGTACCTAAGCGAGTTCGTCTCGCGAATATTCTTATGCTATATGTGCGTACAAAAGTTGCAGTCTCTTAACTCTAACAGCGGTGGAGTATGCTTCTATACAGTTCGTTACAAAATATACTTCTACTATTCCGTTCGTCACGTATGGCTTTCCATCGGCTAATTATTAGATGATG
>NW_022639846.1:68881-76665 GCF_010583005.1 Odontomachus brunneus | reverse complement strand
GTGTGTCCGTCATCGGGGTCAACACAGCGTCCTTCTTTTAACTCGCAAGTGGTTCCGGACTTCAAGTGGATCTTTCCGCTGTTTAGGTGTACTAATACGTATGATGATTTCAGTGTGATTTTTGCGATGCCATTACGACTACGTCGTCGAAGTTGTTGTATGGGTCGTTATATTTTCCTCCTGTACATTTTCCGTCAGCATTTACTGTTCCTGCCATTATCAACTCACGGATGTTAGTGGTGTTAACTAGGAGCTTGGTTATTTGGTTGAAGCCGACATTACCGACTCCAGTTTCATGCATTTGCATACAGTGGCTTCGCCCTACATTGTCTAGGTAAGTAGAATACCCGCCTCTCACTATGGATACGTGAGAGTGCATACCGCAGTAATATATGTGGCGTTGAACTTCCACCTTGCATTGGATGACTTCAGCATAGTTGTATTCCGACAGTTGGAGGAGCTGGATATAGACGTTGGTGTCGTTAGTCGTCTTGATGTCAAGGTCGCAGTCTCCAGAGTTGAGGAGTGAAACAGACGTAATATTGAGGTGTCGACCCCCGCAGTTAAAGCCCAATAATGAGTTAGCAAGCGAGAGAGCCAGCAGCAAGATGCCCACGAGTAGCATGTTGTTGTTGACTCCTGCAAAGTAGCATAATTTATAACTTATCCTAAAATTTTAATATATTCTACGCTATTAAAAAAAAAGGAAATAAAATTATTATTATTATTTGTTGTGTTTTTTTTTCTTTTTCTCTCTCCTTTGTTCTGCCCCTTGTAGTCGGGGATTAGCATTATTTTATGAAGACTCGGACGGCTAAGATAAAAATATTATTTTTCATTATAAAATATAGTACGATGTAACAGTATGGTAAGTAAAACGGTGTTTTGTAGTCCGTCATCAGGTTTCATGTAGCGCCTTCAGATTTTTAGTCGCCATATTTTTATGTAATATGGTGTTAGGTTTAACGTGGCTTAACGTAAGAGTGTTTTTACTATCTATCTATATTAAGAGTATATATATATAAGAATTAAATGTAATAGGTAACTGTCTTTCCTATTTTATATAATCTATTCCATATTTTAATTATAACTTAGGCTATTAAATGGGATGTTATTATTATATGTTTTTTTTTTGTTTTTTTTTTTTTGTTCTGCCCCTTGTAGTCGGGGATTAGTATTAATTCATTAAAACTAGAACTGCTAATAATAAGAGAGGAATATTATATCTTCATTATAAGATATTGTATGATATAATAATACTGAGAGTGAATCGATGTTTTATAATTATTAAGTCGTCGCCACCAGATTTTTATATGTAATATGGTGTTGGGTTTAATGGTGGCTTAATGTAAGAGTGTTCTTACTATCTAAATATAAGATATGGATATATGTATATGTAAGAATTAAAATGTAGTAGGTAACTATGTTTTTTTTAAATGCCACCAGATTTTTTATATATAAGGCTATATAATGTAAGGCTAGTGATATCGTAGTATAAGAGTGGCTTATTATTTAAGTGTATAATGTGAATATGTGAGGGTTAAAAGATAATAGATAATTGCGTTTTTCTTATTCTATGTTATCAAGAAGTGTAGTATTAATATGGGGTGTGTCGGTTGGTAACAGGGTTAGTTCTATAAGGTCATTTTTCCTATGATCAAAAATTAAGGTGTTAATGTCGACGGGGTCTACCTCTGATTCATGTCTTATGAATGTAATCAATTCTATGTATAATGAATAGCATTTAAAGCATTTAATTAAAGGCCGGCTTTCGGCTGTATTTATGCCGCATCTAATGCATGGCATGATTAAAGGTTGGTTGGATATAAAGCCATGCCATTCGGCGATATCATATTCAGGGGGATAATCTAAACTATAAACGCAAGTGACGCATAAGGCTTCGTTCGATTCGTGCTGGGCGGTGTATGCTAAAGCGATGGTACAATGTGTCGAGTCGAGTCCCGGGAATGCTTTATCGAAAGGATGTTTATATGGTACTGGGGGTATCGGTCGGCACATCTGAAAAGTCAATTTTTATGACTTTGTTAGTAAAATGGCTATATGTTATGGAGGTTAGTGTGCTCGTATTGCGTCCGTTGCTCTGGAGCATGTCAAGGATTCGCCTGTATTTATGGAAACACGGGAGACAATATATAATAGGTTCTATTATCGTGAGATTATGATGGCAATTTAAACAGTAAGCTAATTCTAATTGCCCTAAAGCAAAGCCATGAAAAATGCCGTATTTTAGTCCTAATGGGAGTGATTTTCGAATATAACATTTGGTGCATAAGGCGCCTAGTTGGTTTTGATATTTATATCCTTCTAGTATGATACATCTTACGTTCAGCATACCAGGGTAAGCTGTCAATACTTCCTGTAATTTACTCATTGTTTGGAATTATGAAGATATTATTATAGGGTGGTTTACTTGAAGGGTTAGTTTTGTAAAATTGATAGCAAACGAAGCAATCGTATATAGGCTTATTAATGCCTAGGGGCATATGACAATAATCGCAATTTCTAATGCTATACTGGTTGCTGAGAGTAAAGTGGTGTGAAATTAATTTTTCAAAGGGTTCTGAGCTGTTAAGAAAATCGTTAATTAGGCAAAAATGACACAATAATAAGTTAGAGGAAACGTGTTTAAAGCCCTCCGTCCGTATGCACCTTAGGTTGATAGGTTGCTGAGTGTCTGAAAGATTACGGACGGTCCTTGAAGGCTGTGAATTGTACACCAGGAACACCCTGAAACAGAGGTGTACATTAATTATGTTCATCCCGGCTCAATGTGTGAAAGTTTTAGCTTATCCATGTGCACTGTACGTGTTGTGTTTCCGTATTGGATAATAATATTATTATTTAGTAAGATTTCCAAAACTTTATATGGACCGGTATATTGGTCAGAAAACTTTCCTTTTGTAGGTTCTTTTAATAAAAATACGAAATCTCCTTCTTTAAAATTCGTAGGGTTCATATGTTTATCATAATAATATTTATTTCTTTCTTTTGATTTAATTAAGTTTTGCCTAGCTTCTTCCTGGGTTTCCTGCAAATGTTGAAATAAATCGGATAGGTATTCCTTATAGGTCGGCTCTAAATTCTCCTCAAGTGTTTTTTGTGATGAGGGACAGCGGGGTATTCGTCCATAAATTAATTGAAAGGGTGTGTATTGAGTGCTCTCGTGGACACTTGTATTATAAGAAAACATAGCTAAACTCAAATAGTCGTCCCAATTATTTTCCTTCGTAATTTGTGTCTTTAAATACTCGGTTAGCGAGTGATGTGATCTCTCGATGGAGCCTTGAGATTGCGGATGGTAGGCTGTTGTTTTATATTGTTTAATGCCGAATTTTTTCGAAAGGTTTCGCATTAAAGAAGTTAAGAAATTGGAGCCTTGATCGGTCAAAAGAGATTTAGGGGCTCCGTAAATGCAGATAAAATTTTTTGTAAAGGCATCTGCTATTGCCAATGAGGTTGTTTCTCTCAAAGGGATCGCTACTGAATATTTCGTAAGTAAATCTTGAATTGTGAGAATGTGTGTATTTCCATTATTAGTCGTGGGTAAAGGTCCCACTATATCTAGCGCGATTTTGTCAAAAGCGGCACCGGGTGTGTCCGTGATAATCATAGGTTGCTTGATTTTAATTCGCGTTAATTTTTTTAATTGACATTCCTTGCATCGTTGAATAAATTTTTGGATATCCCTTTTCATATTGGGCCAAGAATAATTCGTCTTTAATCTATTATATGTTTTTGTTACTCCTTTATGCCCGCCTATGGCAGATGAATGATGTTCGTCTATAAGTACATGTCTGTTTTCTTCTCTAGGAGTTTGAATTAGTCCTTTGCAAATTGTTATATTAATATTTTTATCTTCAAAATGTTTTATTAACTGTTTCTGAATATAATTCCAGGGAATATCGTCGAAACGATCCGTTTTTCGTATACTAAATGATTTTAAATTTATTTCTCCTACTACATCTAGGAGGGATTTAATACAATTCTTTATATTATCTGAATCTATAAGTGTTTGATTATCTATTTTGATTGGGAGTGAAATTAAAACTTTGGTACCAAAAGCATTTACTTTAGCTCTTTCTAAATTTATATTTTCGTATTTTGGAAGACGTTCGACTTGCTGGTGTTCCTTCGCACCGTTATCATATGGGGTTCCGTCTAAGTTTATAAATATTACCTGGTTATCATTCCGCGATAAAAGTGTTTCACGAGTTTCGTTAATTTTTACTAATGGTTGGGGTCGCGGTAAGTTTATTGGTACTGAATTTGATTCAAAAATTTCTTCGTCTTCGCTGCTCTCAGTTTCATCTATAAATTCTGGATCTGAATGTTCCTCGTCTGAGGTCGAAAATATATTTTCCCATCCTATATTTTGCATCTCGGGCGGGTTTGAATTATTAATATCGTTATCGTCATATGGTATCTCGATTTCTACGATGGATTCTATATCTTGAGGGTCTTGAATATTAGTTGGGGGAAATGTAAATATTTGATTCGTTTCTGTGGGAGGTGATGGTTGGGCATTATCGTCTAAACTCTCAACTGGGGGATGACCTTGTAAAGTGCTCGAATTATCGCGAGTGTTACTATGTTGCTGCCTACTGGGTGCGGTTCGGTAAGAAAACAAGGATTCATTAGAAGATTCATTAAAAATGGAAGGATCTGGAATGGAGAGAGGATTACTCGAGGCGATCGGAGGATTTCTTGATAGAGCATCTGCATTGCTGTTGAGAGTACCCTTTTTATATTGAATTTCAAATTCATATTCAGATAATTTAGTGCGCCATTTCCATAAACGCGACGAGGGGTCTTTAATTGAATTTAACCACACTAAAGGTTTGTGGTCTGTAATGATTTTGAATTTTCTGCCATATAGATAAGGTCTAAAATGGTTAATACAGTAAATGATAGCTAGACATTCCTTTTCAATGGTTGAATATTTCTGTTCTGCTGGATTTAATACTCTAGAAGTATAGGCAATAGGAAGATCCTTTCCTATTGGTCCTTGGCTTAAAATTCCGCCCACGGCATAGCCTGACGCGTCTGTTGTTAAATTAAAGGGACGAGAAAAATCTGGATATTGTAAAAGTGGCTCCGTGGTTAAAGAATTGCGCAATATTTCAAACGCTGTGTTATGCTGTGCGTTCCATAAAAATTGTTTGTCCTTTTTTAATAAATCTGTCAAAGGTTTGGCTATTTTAGAAAAACTAGAAATGAAGCGTCGATAATAGCCGGCGAGTCCCAAGAACTCTTTAATATTTTTTTGTGTTTTGGGCACTGGGAATTCCTGTATTGATTTAATTTTAGAAGGATCGGGTCTCACTCCGTCCGAACTTATAATGTGACCTAAATATATTACCTCATGTCTCAAAAATTCACACTTATCAGGTTGTAGCATTAAGTTTGCTTTTCTTAATCTTTTCATTAATCTTTGAAATTTAACGCGATGTTCTTCTAAGGATCGAGCATAGATTACGATGTCGTCCATGTATACAAATAATTCGTTGCCTTGTAATCCTGCCAGTACATTATCCATTAATCGCTGAAATGTAGCCGGCGCGTTTTTAAGTCCAAATGGCATTCTTTTAAATTCGTAGTGACCATACGGGGTGCTAAAGGCTGTTTTAGGTGCGTCTTTTTGTGACATTGGAATTTGGTGAAAACCGGATGCGAGATCTAGTACAGAAAAATATTTTGCATTGCCCAATTGGTCTAAAATATCTGTAATATTAGGCAGCGGATACGCGTCGCCTATTGTCTTTTCATTTAATAATCGGTAATCTATTACCATTCTCCATTTTTTATTTCCATGTGAGTCTGCCTTTTTTGGCACTATCCAGAGTGGCGAATTATAAGGTGAATTTGAAATTTGAATTATATCTTTTTCTAATAAATTGTTAACTTGTCTGTCTACTTCTTCCTTATGCACAGGTGGAAATCTGTATTGTTTAACATGAATGGGTACTTCGTTTATTGTAGGAATTGAATGCTCAGCGGAATTTGTGATATCTAACTGTTCGCTGGCTAAATAAAATCTGTCTGAATTTTCAAGAATTAAGGATTTTATGTGGTATTTCTCTTCATTATTTAAATGGTCAAGGCGTAATAATCTTAAAATTTCAGCTTCTCTCGACGCTGCAGAATAGGAGCTTGAATTGGGAATGGTATTAAAAGGACCATAGGCCGTCGGGATCCCTCGGGTCTCAACAGCAACACAGACAGTCGCGGGCCCTCGGTCGCAACTATTCAGTGTATCCGAAAAAATGGAATTAAGAGAACTTTCATGAGTGTGATCAATTAATTCAGAGTTAGAAGGGGAAAAGAACGGACCGTGGGTACCGGCAAGCCCTCGGGTCGCGGTACCAACACAAGGATCCCCATTACCTCGGCCGGAGACCTCCTGTGTATCCAAAATATCAAAGTCGAGTAATTCGACATGGGGGATTTCAGCATTGATCACCTCTGAAGTTGTATTAAAAATGGGTAAGTATGCCTTGCCTTTATGATTAGTGACTACGGCGTCACCTAAGAGTATGCCGTCTTTAGATTTTAAACGCGGAAGATACCCTTGAGATTTCTCAGGGTTAGTAATTACGACACAAAAGGGTGCTACAGTGCGCGGTTGAATTTCCATATGTTCTACCTCGGCGAACGGAATGCATACTGTGTCACAAGAAATTGAATTCTCTTTATAATTAATAGTCGCGTCATGTTGGATAAAGAACGCGGTGCCTAAGACACCGTGTTGTTTAAGTGAAAAATTCTCGGGTAAAATATGAAATTTAGTTTGTTTCCCGAGTAAAATAATAAATGTAGAGCCTAGGGTACGAACGGGTTCAGGCGAAATGCCTTGTAATATCATTTCGTCATTTTTATCAATTTTTATGTAACTCTTGAGACACTCTTGTCTTATTAAATTAACGTCGGACCCTGAATCGACCATGAAAGTATAGGCTCTATTTAAATCTTCAGAAGACAAAATTACGTTTGGAGCGCTTTTGATTATTTCCCTCACTGGACAGGCTCGCTTGTCTCCTGAAATCTTACATTCGGACGTCCTGTTTTTTCCGCCGCGTCCCGGCGGACGTCGCTCGTTATCGGTGCGCGTGTCTCGTTTCCCGATTCAATTTTTTGCGTTGAAGAGGCAGATGGCTGGTGTGAATAAGAATTTCGGTATTTTAATTTAATTCATTCGCTAATAAGATGTCCCTCAGTTTTACAATAACGGCAGAATTTTCCAGCAGGGGCGTTGGGACCTGGTTGTCCCGGAACGAGAGGCTTGATAAAGGGTACAGAGGATCTTTGTAAAATGCTTCGAGGTTGATTAGGATCTATATGTGACTGTGGGTAAATACCTCGAGGGTTTGAAGGAGCGTCTTGTCTCACGAAAGGCGCAGGGGAATAAACTTTTGTAATAGGAGCTTTACGTCGCTGCGTTTCAGTTTCTAAGGTTTTTGACATCTGTATTGCCTTCATATAAGCCTCGTCTAAATTATTATATCCTTCAATTTTAACACGAATCAGCAATTCTGAGGGTAAACCATTTATAAAACTTTCTAATACATCAAAGTCAATGCTATCCATCATGTAATCATCAAGTCTATTATGAAATTCTAATTCTCCATCAATTATAGCTGTTCGTAATTCTTTAATACGAGCAATGTAATCAAAAATACTTTCATTTTGTTTCATGTACGCGTTACCAAGTTCTCCTTTATATTGATTCAACGATTTATTTGAGCCAAAAATTTGTTTTAATTTCG
>NW_022639846.1:68487-68871 GCF_010583005.1 Odontomachus brunneus | reverse complement strand
TTCATGTACGCGTTACCAAGTTCTCCTTTATATTGATTCAACGATTTATTTGGGCCAAAAATTTGTTTTAATTTCCGCGTTAGTGCGGCGACAGTGTTAAAATGTGTGCCTTCAATGGCTGTGTAAGCGTGCCCGATTAATTTATTAAGTATTAATTGTATCAAATAAGGCTCTTGGTGAGGCGGAATCAAATCTAAAGCACGCTCACATAATTTACTGAATTGAAATACGGACATTCGCTGCCCGTCATATTTTGGAATTGAATCGACGATGTCTTTTAAACGAATAGGTGAATGTTCAAGAGAATGGGAAGAGTGTATGGGAGTAATTGGGGAATTAATTCTTTCATCGTATGCACGCTGTTGTGTGGAGACTCGTGGCTGT
>NW_022639846.1:67247-67585 GCF_010583005.1 Odontomachus brunneus | reverse complement strand
GAATATATATAATAAAATACCCTCGTTCCGTGGGGGTAGGCAAGTCGGGTGTTATAGATACTGGTACGCCGAGTTTTGCCGTGCGCGTTAACCACTGTTGTAAGCGCTCTCTAAATGTTCTGCCACTTCTCCTTGACATCTAATTAGTTAAATTATAATTTCAAGTGATTGAAATTTCGTTAATAAACTTCGAGAGGATTGCTTCATGCAGCTGAGAGACGAAAAGATATAAGTGTGAAAAAATTAGGTAAAAGTAACACGGTCGCCCTTAGGGAAGCGTGCTGTAACTTGACACGGAACACGGATGCGGCCGTTTAAGAGGTATTAAAACAAATGAT
>NW_022639846.1:65075-67162 GCF_010583005.1 Odontomachus brunneus | reverse complement strand
ATGCGGGTGGCTGAATGACGTGATGCACGGTGGCGTGATGCATAGCGACGCGATGATATCATTTTGTTATCGTTCGTTCGTGTCCATGCGAGTTCGCAACGCGAATATTTTATATTATTCTAATTGTATTAATAATTCTGTTGTTATGTATGGCCTTTTATACTTCCCCATTAATTGCAATGATATATTATCATACTAGAGTGCTTTTATTGTACTGTTGACGACTTTATAATTTAATCTCGGCCCTTTTTAACAATTGAATTATTAAATCCGCTGTTAAAATAGGTTTTCGCTTAAAATACTACTTATGTTATTACTCAGTTAGCACAAATCGGCCAATGGCCACTATGGCCTTTTAATATTATAGTGACGCGAAAGTTTTAAAGTTTTTGGAGGCCTGGACGTTACACCAGCTGTAATTTAGTATTGTTTATTTAATTTTTTTAAATTTGTTTTATTTATATTAACTGCTGCATAGGTTTCATTAAAATAAGAGTACCGTTTGTCTATAGAAAAAGGCACGCCAAGGGCTTTTGACTTGGATATTGTAAATTAATTTATAACGTTTCTTTTTTGTGAAGTTAATGCTAACGCACGTGCACTTGACTTCTTTTTTTTCACATTTCTTTAAAAGTAATAAATAAATAATAAATAAATAATAATAAATAATAAGTAATATTAGATATATAATATTAAATTTTAAATTTTAAATTTCCGTATTCTGAAAGAGCGCAAAATTTTACGTTTAGATGGGTGCTTGAGGCTCTTCTTTGGAATGACCTTCAGAGCTTATTTCAAGGACAAATTATTTGAAATTACGCACCTGAATACATATCTTGTCGGGGAGTCACCAATCCAAATAACTCTTACAAAAGTTGTTGGGTTCGGAGGGGGACATCGGATGGTGACCTTCAATTTCACCTTGATCTTGACCTTCAAGGTCAAATCGAATTTTTTAAATAGAAATTTAAAGTTATGTTAAGAGTCTATATGACCTTTAAAGATCATTTCAAGGTCGAATCGCTTACAATTCTAGCATGATTTGAAAACCAAAATTGATTGTGGTTTGTTTTTTAAGATATTTGAATTAGTAGTCATTCGTATAAAATAAAATTGTTTATACCAGAGCCTGCGTTTAGTCATTGACATAATACATACATCGATGTCCAGGGCCCACGTTGATTGTGTTTCAACGAAGATTTGAATTTACATAGACGTTTAAATTTTATAAAAATGGGTTTAGCACTGTGAGTTTGATATACAAGTTCTCATATTTTGAATTTTTATCCCTAAACGTTATTAGCACAAAAAAAATTAATGTAATTGTGAAGAACGTGCCGGAGCCTCAAGCACTCATCTAAACGTAAAATTTTGCGCTTTTTCCGAATCTGGGGTATAAAATAGAGGTTTCTATTTAAAAATTCGATTTGACCTTCAAATAACCTTGAAGGTCAAGGTCAAGGTGAAATTGAAAATCACCATCCGATGTCTCCCTCTGAACAACTTTTATAAGGGTTATTTTCGGATTGATGGCTCCCCTGACAAGATATTCAAGTGTGTAATTTAAAATGGAACACCCTATACAATACATAGTAATAAAATTTATTTATAATATATAGTAATTTTAATTAATAATATATAGGAAATAATATGGAAAGAAGACAAGAAAAAAGGGCAAAATAATCTAGAGAGAGACAGAGAGAGAAGATAAATAAAGGCAAGAAGAAGGACAGACAAAACGTAAATAATTTGATTTATTATTATTAATCAAAATCGATTATTTCTTGATTCAGTCGATTATTGTTTGATTGATAGGGCCTTTTCTGAATTTTGATAATTTGTTTTTAGCTGTGGAGATGCCAGAAACTAAAAAAATTACGTTGATAATAATAGTTAAACATATACTTAGAATACATATTCTTTTGAGCTCCCCTATTTGATTATCATTATTGGATTAAAAACAAAGATATTTATCAAAACTGCTGCAAACAACAGCATAATTTGGAAGACTTTATTCTAAAAAATTGTTGAATAAATTTATATGCATAATTATTAATACTTATGTTTTTTGTTTCAGGGATATAGCG
>NW_022639846.1:60618-65065 GCF_010583005.1 Odontomachus brunneus | reverse complement strand
ATTTGCCAGCATACCTAGAGAATGTTCCCCTTGCAGTTAGACTAAATTTATGGTATCAACAAGATGGTGCTCCTGCTCATTATGCTCGTATTGTACGGATGTTTTTGAATCAAAGGTTCCCAAATCGGTGGATAGGGCGGGGTGGACCAGTTCTGTGGCCTCCGAGATCACCGGATTTGAACCCCCTTGATTTCTTTTTATGGGGATACGTTAAAGATGCAGTGTATAGTAAAGCTCCAACGACAAGATTGAATATGATGGAAAGAATAAGAAGAGCTTGTGAAGCTATAACTCCTTTAATGCTAGAAAATGTACAACGTAACTTTCGCTGTCGATTACTGTTATCCTTAGAAAATAATGGTGCACACTTTGAGCATCTCCTCCATGCGGAGAGAGCTGATAACAATGCAATCTTGCCTTAACTGGTTGGGTCACCACACGACCTTGCCTTCACTGGCTGGGTCACTACTTGACTTTGTCTTCACTGGCTGGGTCACTACTTGACCTTGCCTTCACTGGCTGGGTCACCACACGTTCAAGCACCCCGAATTGTGAGAGGCGAGGGGACTCACGTTAATCAAGCACCCCGAAGGGAACAGAAAACTGCTACGTCCACGACGTTGTTCCTGGGTTACGCTAAAAGCAGTTTCTTGAGAAGTAATTAATGAGTAATAAAAAATAATGAGAAGTTTGTTTTAAGACTAATTTCGCGTATTAACAATGAAAACGTGGTATTTTTATTGTTAATTTATTGCAGAATCGTAAGCATGGGTTCTCAGTAAGAGAAATCGAAGAAATTGAATTTCGTCGATTACAGCGCCATCTATCATGAATCGAGAAAAATGTTTCAGACAAATTGTATGTGTTTTTAGCCAGAGATTCCGAATATGCAATAAAAAATAGGGGTTCCCATTTAAGATTTCAAACTTGCCCCCCCTCACCGCCCAGGGGGGCGGGTGGGGGGGGGCTAATTTTAACGTCATTGTACGTCCCCCTCGAAATGACGAAATTTTGATTCTAAACATTTTTTCGTAGTGTGCTTATTTTTCGAGTTATTTGGCTGCCTAAGTTAAAATGGGTCACCCTGTATATGAAGAACCAGATGTGAGAATAGTATTTATCAAGAAAATATAGTTTTAATGTAAATAGATTTTCTTTAATTCATAGTATTTCAAAGAAAATATGATAATTTAATTGTAATCCATTTTTTGTATATTGTAAAGAATAGACTAATAAATAAATAATAAATAATTAAGTTAATTTCAATTGCTGAATTTAATTCCTGTATTTATAATAATACAAATTAATTATGTAATAATGATGATGTTGTTGTTGTTGCTGATGATGATGATGTTGATGATGATATTAATAATGATGATGATGATGATGATGATGATTATGACGATAATGATGATGATGATGATGATGATGATAATGATGATGATATTGATGATGATGATGATGATGATGATGATAATGATGATGATATTGATGATGATGATGATGATGATTACACTGGTACACATATAAGTTTATAATTTTAATTGAATTTGACTTTAAATATTTTAGTATCACCGTGTATATATTGTTGCAATAACATTTAATTTCATTATTAAGTTAAAATGCCGAGACGCAAAATTGAACGTACTCCTGAGGAAGAAGAGGAATTTAAACAACGTTGTCTTGAAAAAAGGAGAGAAAATCAACGAGGACGTCGTCAAATTAAGAGAATAGTTAATAGCAGTGAGAATGTAGAATCTACCTCAAATTATCAACAAGTAATTCCTGTCGCTGGTACTTCACGTGAAAACTGTATGATAGAATTAAGTGGTGAAATTGTTGAAAACAATTCACATATTTCATTCAGTCAACGACATGTAATATATCAGACTAATTATCGATCACGTATAAGAAATCAACCTAATTTAGGTATTCATAACTTGTTATTTGATAACGTAATTGAATATTATATTGGCCCTATGAACGTTTCCTGTGTTCATTGCAATGCAAAACATTTTGCAGCTGAACAAGTTATTAATAGAAGAAATTAATTTCATGATTGTTGCAATCACGGCGCAGTTCATCTGCAACCAATGCCTGAATTACCTGAGTTTCTACGTTCCTTATTTGATGGAAATCATGTAAAGTCAAAGTGTTTTTTTGATCATATTCGTAGTTATAATAGTTTATTTTCTTTTGTGTCTTTTAATGCAAATTTAGTTAACATGCAAGGAAGACGTCCTGGTCCATATTGTTTTAAAATACAAGGTCAAATTTATTATCAAATTAACACAGCGTTACATGCTGTACAGAATGAAATTTCGACTTACGGACAGCTATTTATTGTTGATTCGAATGAAGCAGTAGAATATCGTATTAATAGGAATTCGTGTTTAGATTTTGAAATAGTAACAAATCTTGAAAATTTAATGCGAGAATATAATATATTTGCTCAATCATAATTAATGATGGGTGAAGAAATACAAAATCAACAACGAACTGAAATAAATTGCAGTGAACCAATACCTGAATTACAATTAGTATTCTCATTAAAACCAAGGATGGATAGACGTAGATATAATGTTCAAAGAACAAATGAAGTGGCTGCAGTTTTTAAAACGACTTCTGACGGAGAAATTCCGGATTCTTATGTTACAATACGTAACCGTAATACTAAAAGCTTACAACAGATTAGTACTATGGATCCAAATGTAGAACCTTGGATATATCCATTATTTTATCCATATGGAACTAGGGGATGGGATCGTAATTTAATGAAATTACATAGTACTAGAAGAATAACTAGAGAGCAATATATTAAATATCGTATAGCCATTCGAAATGAATTTAATGTTTTTTTTATTAAGCCGTCGTTTATTTCAACAATGGCTTGTAGATAAAAATTGAAAAAGATAGAATAGATTATTGTAAAACGCATCAAAAAGAATTACGTATTGAAATATATAAGGGTTTAGTAGATTATATGGAAGATAGGACAAATAATATAAATGACCGTGTTGGAAAAATGGTTATACTTTTTTCCACATTTATCAGATCACCACGTAATATGATGCAAAATTATCAAGATGCGATAGCAATTGTTAATAAATTTGGTAAACCAGACCTTTTTATCACAATGACATGTAATCCGAAATGGCGTGAGATTGAAGAAAATCTTCTTTTTGGTCAACAAACCTCTGACAGACCTGATTTATGTGCTCGAGTTTTTAATATTAAGAAAGATTATTTAATTGATTTAATTGTTAAACAAAACTTTTTCGGTGAGATAGCAGCATTTGTATACGTTATTGAGTTTCAAAAACGTGGCTTGCCTCATGTTCATATGTTAATTACGCTAAAGCACAATTTTAAAATGACAACTCCATATGTTGTAGATAAGTATATTTCTGCTGAAATTCCTGACCCAAATGATAATCGTGTATTACATGATATAGTTATGAAACATATGATACATGGACCTTGTGGTGATTGGTGTTTGGTTAATGGAAAATGTTCAAAACATTATCCAAAACCATTTATGGAAGAAACTAGAATGGATGAAGATTCATATACTTATTATCGTAGACGGGATGTTGGTAAAACTTTTGAAAGTCCTGGTGGATATATAGTTGATAATAGTCATGTTGTACCATATTGTCCTATATTATCGCTTATATTTAATAGTCATATAAATGTTGAAGTAGTTTCAAGTATCAAATCAGTTAAATATCTTTATAAAGGTCATGATGCTGCTACTGTAACAGTTGAACCAGTAACAGAAGATGTAGTTTTAGAACATGATGAGATACGTGATTATATTGAAGCTCGTTATGTAGGACCTGTGGAAGCTAGCTGGCGTATACTTGAAAAGAAATTACAAGATAAAAGTCACACTGTAATATGTTTGTCCGTGCATTTACCTAATGAACATAATATAACAATTGAAAATGAATCTACTGAAGAGGCAATTTCTTCTGCTTTAAATCAAGTTACCATGTTAATGGACTATTTTGCACTAAATTTGCGTGATAAAGAAGCAAACAATTATTTATATACAGAAATTCCATGTCATTATACATTTAAAAAACAAAAAATTAATGGTCAAAATGTTTCTTGTTGGGTTAAACATAGTAGTCACTTTAATTGTGTAGGTACGAATGTATTCAGTTAGTCCAACTCAATTAGAATTATTTCACTTACGGTTATTGTTGCTTACTGTTAAAGGAGCAACCAGTTTTGAAGATCTAAGGACTGTTAATGGAGAAATTTATCCAACTTTTACAGCTACATGTTTAGCTTTAGGTTTGATTGAAGATGATGAAGAATGGATGCGAGCTATGGATGAAGTTGTTATGGATGATGCCACGATAACTTCGTAGATTATTTGCACGTATTTTAATACATTGTCAACCGTTACATCCAGAAGAACTCTGGGAAAGATTTAAAT
>NW_022639846.1:60242-60608 GCF_010583005.1 Odontomachus brunneus | reverse complement strand
GGTCCCCGCGACCAGCCACGCGAACCGCGTACGAATCGCGAACACCGAATCACGACACGCGACCGCCTGCCGAATCTCCGAGGCGAGCCTAGCCATCGCGCTATACGCTCCGCCTACCGACTTACCTATCGCGGCCTACCGAAACCGCAATCCGGTAGCTGGCGCCGTCACCCAGAAACTTTGTATACTAATACGCGAACACTCTGTACCAAGGCTAAATAAATCTTTTTGTTATTTTTATCTTACATTCCGCGTCCGTTTATTTCACGAACCCGGACTCCGACGAGCGAATACATCCGCGGCAACGACACCAACCGACACGCGGAGTACGGTTGTTACACATGTATGTACTATGGCCTTTACAGA
>NW_022639846.1:60091-60232 GCF_010583005.1 Odontomachus brunneus | reverse complement strand
TGTCAGAAGATTACACGAGACATCTTGGTATATTACAAGGACAGAGAAAAGCATATAATGCAATTAACATTATACTTCGCGCTGAAAATAAAAGTTTTGCTGACTTTCCGGAAATGGAACAATTAGTAGAAAACGATGAAG
>NW_022639846.1:58515-60081 GCF_010583005.1 Odontomachus brunneus | reverse complement strand
TTAAAAGAAATAGATATTTTCATTTGGGATGAAGCACCTATGGCACCTCGATACACTTTGGAGATTGTGGATCGAACATTGCGTGATATTATGGATAATGATTTACCTTTTGGTGGAAAACTTCTTTTGTTAGGTGGTGATTTTAGGCAACTTCTCCCGATCAAGATAGGAGGTACTCGAAGTGAAACGGTGAATTTATCAATTAAGTTTAGTTATACGTGGCAATATTTTGTAAATTTTTCTTTAACACAAAATATGCGAGTTCTTCCAGAAGAAATTGAATTTACAAAGTTTCTATTAGACATAGGTGACGAGATTTTTAATAATTCGAAAGATGATATAGAAGTTCCTGATTGTTGTGTAGTACCAATTGGTTTAGGTATTATAACAGATATATATGGCATTATAACAGATTATATTATGGTATTATAACAAATATAATTTATAAAAGAGAATTTGAGAAAATTGCTAAAAGAGCGATACTTTGTACAAGAAACGTCGATGTAAAAGAAATTAATAAACAAGTTGTTGAATTATTAGACAAATGGTGAACGAATTTATACAAGTATAGATAGTGTTGTAAGTAATGATGATAATGGAGAGATTATTGAACATTTATTACCAGAATATTTAAATAGTCTTTCTCCAGCTTGTCTTTCTCCTCACAAATTACGTTTGAGACCAAATTGTATTGTTATGTTAATTAGAACTCTTAGCATCAATGAAGGTCTTTGTAATGGCACTAGATTATTAGTTCTTGAGCTCGCAAATAATTTATTAAAATGCAAGATTTTGTCAGGTGATAAAGGAGGAGATATTGTTTTTTGAATCGTATAACACTATATTGTGAAAATATATATCCTTTTACTTTTTCAAGAAGACAATTTCCAATAAAATTAGCTTTTGCTATAACAATTAATAAATCACAAAGACAAACGTTTGATAAAGTTGGTGTAGATCTTTGTAAAGATGTTTTTAATCATAGACAACTTTATGTTTCTTTCTCACGAGTTCGTTCTTGGCAAGCATTGAGACTATATCTTGGTAATCAAAGAGATAACAGGTACGTGAAAAATTATGTGTATAAAGAATTATATATATAATCTTAATATTTGTAAATATTTTTATATTTACAAAATAATATATGTAATATTTTGGTTTTGAACTAACAAGGAGATGCCACGACCTACTAAATCGATTTCTGAATGAGACATAGCACGTTCGCTAGCTACCATGTTAAGCATCAACACCCTAATTGGGATTTGTGCCAATAGACCTTTGTTTATAAGAAATTACAATATAAAGTTTGGATTGCGAGACTGTATCACGGATAGCTAAAAATGCGACTGTCTTTCAGCGAGGTGGCGTAACCGAACAGACTGAGGCTCCCACGTCGAAAATTTTTGAGCCGGCAGCGAGCGTTTGAAACTCGGCGACGAGTTATCTTTTTGCGGTGTTTTTTTCTTTTTTCTTACCTTAGGGCATGTAATTAATGTTTTTCAAATATGATACATTTGTTTTGCATATGTCTCGTTTTTTTCTATTAATCAGAAGTAATTAGAGAAA
>NW_022639846.1:56988-58505 GCF_010583005.1 Odontomachus brunneus | reverse complement strand
ATACATTTGTTTTGCATATGTCTCGTTTTTTTCTATTAATCAGAGGTAATTAGAGAAATGTCAGGCTTGTTTAACGCAAATACGAATATAGACACGTATTTTGCATTGCTTAACCTGCCTATAAAAGTAAACATTCTACGACAAGAAGATTGCTGTACATTTAGTTTTTGTTTGCGTTAAACAAGCCTGACACTTCCCTAATTACCTATGATTAATAGATAAAAATGAGACATATGCAAAACAAATTATACAAGGATTTGATATAATCTCAATGTAAGCGAAGTTATAATTTGCAACGAATATGTTATTATAATTTTGCACAATGTCGGCAACGCAACAGTTCGATACAAAATACGAAAATATCGAAAATGTAGAATTATAACGCGATAAAAGACGCTGCCGCGAGCAAAGATGATGAAACAAAAAAATGCAACTGTAACGTCCAGGCCACCAAAAACTTTAAAACTTTCGCGGCACTATAATATTAAAAGGCCATAGTGGCCATTGGCCGTTTTGTGCTAACTGAGTAATAACATAAGTAGTATTTTAAGCGAAAACCTATTTTAACAGCGGATTTAATAATTCAATTGTTAAAAAGGGCCGAGATTAAATTATAAAATCGTCAACAGTACAATAAAAGCACTCTAGTATGATAATATATCATTGCAATTAATGGGGAAGTATAAAAGGCCATACATAACAACAGAATTATTAATACAATTAGAATAATATAAAATATTCGCGTTGCGAACTCGCATGGACACGTACGAACGATAACAAAATGACATCATTGCGTCGCTATGCATCACGTGTAACGTCCCCGCCCTAAAAATCTCTAAATTTTCACGCCGCTAGATATTGCATTAACCCGAGGCCGATTTATGCTAAACTGAGAAGTAGACTGTAAGATATTTCATTTCAGCCGCGAATTCTACTAATTCAATCGTCAGAGACGGCTTAAACTAAAATTACATAAAAAACAGGTAACAGCAGTCCTTCTGTAGACTTCAATCCATTAAGGGAAATATAAATCATCATCTAATAATTAGCCGATGGAGAGCCATACGTGACGAACGGAATAGTAAAAGTATATTTTGTAACGAACTGTATAGAAGCATACTCCACCGCTGTTAGAGTTAAGAGACTGCAACTTTTGTACGCACATATAGCATAAGAATATTCGCGAGACGAACTCGCTTAGGTACGAACGTTCGACGTGACATCATCGCGACGCTACGCATCACGCCACCGTGAACGGCGTCCGGTCCCCCGAGCTTATCGGAGAGATAAGCCGAGGCGTAGAGACTTCCCTTTGCAACCGGCCGACTCGAGACCACCGTGCCTCTACGGAATTAGGCGCTGCGGCCCGACCGCCGTCGGAAACCGTCGGAACCGTACGAAGCTCCCGCTGGAGCCCTATAAAAGGGCGCGCTCCCGGCGCGCTCCGCACTAGCTGTTCGAGCCCCCCTCAGAGTACCATCCGTCACTGTCCGAGGACATCATACATCATACATTCT
>NW_022639846.1:54768-55243 GCF_010583005.1 Odontomachus brunneus | reverse complement strand
AGTACACCGCAGCTCTGCAGGAATGTGTGTAAAAGCGTATGGCTTACGACTGACGCATGTGCCAGTGAAGCGTCGAGACCAAAGAATGTATGTAAGGTTTGTCAGAGTGTAAAGGATGTATTGGATAGAGATCGTTCTTAAAGAGAGAGCAGTAATATGATAATTGCTATTTAATTGAGAGCGAGTACAATAACGGCGGTTAAGCTGGTTAATATAATATGCAAGAATACAGAGTGTATGGCAATATGAAGTAAATGACAATTGGAAATATATGACAATATGTGAATTAGAATAATAATGGTATTAAGAATAATGTGTAGAAATATAGAACAATTGACAATATGGAATAAGTATTGATATAAAAATCAGAGTAGTAATGCAATAGTACGATATGCAGTAATATAGAATATGCGATGATACAAAATGTATGACAATATAAGAATGAATGACAATATACGATATAAAATCAGAGTAA
>NW_022639846.1:53734-54758 GCF_010583005.1 Odontomachus brunneus | reverse complement strand
TATATATATATATATATATATATATATATATATATATATATATTTGTGGTGTGGCACATACGGGGACCATCCATAAGCGATATATACATACGTATACATTGATCTACATTAACATTCTAATGTGTACTACATAATGATTTTTTTATGTATATGAGCGGGAAAGTAAATATATACAATCTAAGTTTTCTTTTATGTTTTGGCATTTGTCGGTACCACTAAAATATACTTTCGAAACTTATTATAAACAATATACATAACGTGTAATGCAGTATACATGTTTTTGCAGTAGCCATGTGTATTATGTTATGCAGTTATTAATGGTTTGTATATTTTATGTTAACGGTTGTATTAAAAAAATATGTTTTTTATGTTATGTAAATTAACAGGACCGCGTAACTTCTAATTACTTTAAAATATTAAGTAATATCGAGTCCGCGTTGTTTAATTTATATATATAAAAAGGACATGTAAACTCCATTATTATAAATTTTTTCTGCGATGCTAATTAATTGTGCCGTGTGTGACCGGCTTCGCACAGTTTGTAGCCGGCATCGCATCATCGTTGTTAGTCGATTTGATTGAATCGTGTGATAGTTTATTTATTAGTTAATTGGCGGCTTATAACCAAAGCTGAGCGCAGAGCACGGACATAATTCGTCTGAATGAAAGGTTAAAAGGTTATGTGTCGTGTGATATTCGAGTTAATAAAATGTTCAGATATAATTTTGGCTCAAATGTGGAATAAATAATTTATTAAAATAGGATACGGGTTTTATTATTGTGTTGTGTAATATCAGATAAATATCGTCAACATGTTTGTCAGAATGAGAACTGAAAGATAACTTTTGAAACTTCGTCAGTTCGTATTTAATGTGTAGAATACAAATCTGCAAAAAAGAAGTGTCGCTCTCAAGCGGATTAAAAGTTATGAAATGTTGAAAAATAACACTTATGGTTAGGAAATCTGTCGTGTCGATGATGCGATGTGGGGTTAGAAAATCTGTCAGCGCATCATAACACTTCG
>NW_022639846.1:52941-53724 GCF_010583005.1 Odontomachus brunneus | reverse complement strand
GCAAAAAAGAAGTGTCGCTCTCAAGCGGATTAAAAGTTATGAAATGTTGAAAAATAACACTTATGGTTAGGAAATCTGTCGTGTCGATGATGCGATGTGGGGTTAGAAAATCTGTCAGCGCATCATAACACTTCGTAACTTTTAACCCGCTTGAGATCGATACTTTTTCTTGTAGAATCGTGTTCTACGTATCAAAATACATGATCTGACGAAGTTTCATGCAAATCGGTGAGGAGACTCCTCTCCTTCATAATTACCACTGTTTTGAGAAATTATTTTGACATCATAAATGAGATTCAATATGTTGACATACCTGGGATATCTTAAAGACATCCCTTTTTGAGAAGTCATTTTTGTGATATCTTTCTGTTCTTAAAAAATGGCGCATTAGATAACATTTTATTGTCGTTTCGACAGCTTTTCGAAGCCTCTTCATGTTATCAGATTCCAGATTCAGATATTTTTTAGAGATGTTTTTGATAACTTTTTGCTCAATGGGATGCTTTGTGTTGTTTTTACTTTTTGTACAATTACAGTTATGTAAAGGAAAAAAGAAAGAAGAAGGAAAAAGGAAAGAACGGAGAGCGAAAATAGAAAATAAAGCACAGACAAATGATTCGAGTGACAGGTAGTCCGAATGTCAGCTTAGGGTGTTAATTTATGTATTGAATTATATTTCTAATGTTTTTAATATTTTTATTGTTTCTTAATATTTTTTGTTTATATATATATATATATATATATATATATCATTACGACTATAATATTTAATAATATTATAGT
>NW_022639846.1:52762-52931 GCF_010583005.1 Odontomachus brunneus | reverse complement strand
TATATATATATATATATATATATATATATATATATATATATATATGGGACTTCCGTTTCCGGAGTGGATGTGTGTGGACGTGTAGGATAGAAGTTGAATATTGAAAAGGCGAAGAGGGAGTGGAGGGTGTGAGTTGGAGGAGAGTGAGAGGGAGGAGAGAGAGTGGAGG
>NW_022639846.1:52392-52752 GCF_010583005.1 Odontomachus brunneus | reverse complement strand
AAGGTTTGGATAGAAGAGGATTTGACTTGGAGAGAAAGGCGGGCTAGATGGAGATTTAGAGAGGCGGTCAGGGTGGAGGAAAAGAAGGGGGCGAGGATTTGGATGGGAGTGAATAGGGCGATGATAAACGGGGAGTGGTGGTTCTGGGATGAGAAGGAGGAGGGATTGAGGAAGGGGAAGGCAATCGGAAGAGGAGAAGAGGGTGATGAGGCATCGGGGGAAGGGGGAGGGAGGATTAGGTAGGGAGGGAGGGAAGGAGCAGGGGGGAAGTAGGGCAAGGAGAGGGGAAAGTCGGAGGGATGGGGGCGAAGGGAGAGTGGAGGAGTGAGGATGGAGGGGAGAGGTGAGGAGGCAAGGGAT
>NW_022639846.1:52128-52382 GCF_010583005.1 Odontomachus brunneus | reverse complement strand
GACTTCCGTTTCCGGAGTGGATGTGCGTGGACGTGTAGGATAGAAGTTGAATATTGAAAAGGCGAAGAGGGAGTGGAGGGTGTGAGTTGGAGGAGAGTGAGAGGGAGGAGAGAGAGTGGAGGGAGTGGAGAGGGGGAGGGGAAGGGAGGTGAGTGTGGGTGGAGGAGGTGTGAGAGATAGAGAGTGCGAGAGTGAGTGTGGTGAGAATTAGGTTAGGAGTGCGGTGTGAGAGATTGGGAGGGTAGGGGTAGGAA
>NW_022639846.1:51943-52118 GCF_010583005.1 Odontomachus brunneus | reverse complement strand
GGAGGGGAGAGGTGAGGAGGCAAGGGATGGGGGAGAGGAGGGAGGGATGGTGAAAGTGGCTTTTTGGAATGTGGCGGGGATTAGGGGGAAAGAAAGGGAGTTCTGGAAGGAAATAGAGGAATGGGATGTAGTGGTAATGTCGGAGACGTGGATGGAGAAAGGGGGGTGGGAGAGA
>NW_022639846.1:51643-51933 GCF_010583005.1 Odontomachus brunneus | reverse complement strand
GAGGGAGGAGAGAGAGTGGAGGGAGTGGAGAGGGGGAGGGGAAGGGAGGTGAGTGTGGGTGGAGGAGGTGTGAGAGATAGAGAGTGCGAGAGTGAGTGTGGTGAGAGTGAGGTTAGGAGTGCGGTGTGAGAGATTGGGAGGGTAGGGGTAGGAGAGGTGAGAGGGGACGAGGAAGAGTGCGTGCGTAGGCACGAGTTGAGTAGAAGGTAGAGAGGAAACCGGCATAGAACGAAGTAGAGCGAGAAGGGAGAGTGGTGCGGAGTAAGTCTGGGAGTGAGAAGAGTATAGAG
>NW_022639846.1:51262-51633 GCF_010583005.1 Odontomachus brunneus | reverse complement strand
AGGGTGAGGGGAAGATTGTCGAGGGAGTTTAAATGGGAGATGCAATGGGCGAGTAGGAAGAATAGAAAAGGGAGGGCGATAGGGGGAATGATGATGGGAATAAGGAAGGGTATAGAAGTGGTTGAAGAGGAGGAAATGAGGGAGATGGAGGGAATGATGATGAGGGTAATAAGGAGAATAGGGAGAAATGGAGAATAGTGGGGGTGTACGTTAGCGGAAACATGAAGGAGATGTGGGAAAGGGTTGGGGGATGGGAGGCGGATGGAAGGAAGGGGATAAGAACGATTGTTGGAGGAGATTTCAATGCGAGGACGGGGGAGTTAGGGGGTTGGATAGAATGGAGGGAAGTGAGGGGGGAGGAGGGGGGGAGG